>NC_133137.1:99856660-100156660 GCF_048418815.1 Hemitrygon akajei | reverse complement strand
TTCATACTGAGTAAATCAGATCAAATAAATAAACCAATAGCAAAGCAGAATAAGGTGTAAAAACTGCAGTGTAGATAAGCGATAATGTGTAAGATCATAACAAGTCTGTCTGTTTAAGAGTCTGATAACAGTGGGATAGGAACTGTCCTTGGGCCGGGTGGTCATACATGCTTTCAGGCTTTTGTATTGTCTGCTTGTTGGAAGAGAGAAGAGAAAATGGCTGGGGTGAGTGGGGGCATTGATTCTGCTGGCTGCTTCACTGAGGGAGTGAGTGGCAGGGAGAGGGAGAGGCAGGTTGCTGCGAGGTGCTGAGCTGAGTCCACAGAGCAGCTCCCGTGCCAAACCATGATGAATCCCGACAGTGCACCAAATAAAATTGATCTCCAAAATTCTAAGCAAGAGGAGGCAAAAGAAATATGAAAGTATTAAGCCTTTAGTTGGTCTGCAAAAGGAAGAGTCTGGTAACTCTGAACAAACCAGAGGGTAACAAATGTGTGGGTCAATATCTGGAGAAAGCCTTGGTCTTATTCCTGCAGTGTTTAATTACAGCACTGAGCACGGCTCACAGTGGATGTGACCTTGACAGAGAAACTGTGGTCAGACTGAATAATCTGAGATCTGGACACTGTTCTTCACAGTAGCACTTTACAAAATGAGTATCTCAAACAGCCTGTATGAATACGGTGCCCGCCATTTAATTGAAAGCTGCAGTCTTTGCAATTCAAGAGACAGGCTCGATGGAATCCACACGTTGAGCAATAATAATTGACAATAGCTCTGAGATTTGAAAGTTGATAGCTGACACCATACAAAAGAGGATGACAAACACTCATCTCATTGATGGTCTAGTCCAGCTATTGCCAATATGATGGAGGTTCTAGTCTTTGTGAAATAATCTGTTGTGCTGTACTTTTTCCAAGCCTAGCTTTAGATAAAACATCAAGTGTTTCATAATTAAAAAAAGAACTTGGAACATTTTCCCTGGAGCTTTTTAGGCACATGTCAGGTACGACCAGTGGTGTCGTGGCACCGGCACCGGACTTTGAGCAAGTGGTCCCGGTTCAGACCTGGCGGGCTGCTTGCACGCTTTCCATCCATGCTGGGTCGAGCATCGAGCTTTCAACTAGGCTTTGTGAAAAACCGATTAAAAAAACGGCTCGATGCACCACAAGGCGCGGAAAGGAACAACAACAACAATCAGGTGCCGAAAGAGCAATATCTGTGCAACAGGCACCAAACGCTGGAGGAACTCAGCAGGTCAGGTGGCATCTATGGGGAGGAGTAAGCAGTCGCTGTTCTGGTCTGAGACCCTTCATCAGGACTGGAAAGAAGCAGGCAGAAGCCAGAATATGAAGGTGAGGAAGAGAAGGGAGAACAATCTGGTAGGTATAGACCACGTGAGGGGCAAGGAGAGTGGGTGGGAAGGGGATAGCTGGGAGGTGATCAGTGGAAAAGCTAAGGAGCTGAAGAAGAAGGAATCTGATAGGAGAGGACGGTAGATCTTGGAAAAAAGGGAAGGATGGCTACCAAGTGAGATGTTAGGCATGTGAGAAGAAACAAAGAGGTGAGAGGGGAGCCAGAATGGGGAATTTCTTACTTTCCATTACACAAGACTATCTCCTTCAGAAAGGAAGATCTCCATAGATACGACCCGACCTGTGACAGTGTCCAGCATTTTCAGTTTTTATTTTGGATTTCCTGCATCTGCAGTTTTTCTTTGATTTCCCCCATCTATTGTGCCCTTGGTAATTCTCTGTAATATCCCTGATGTCTTTCACTCAATCATATGTCGAGTTTGTATTCACCTGCAGAGAAACAAGATAACTTATATTGTATATAATATATATATTATTCCTTCACCATTGATGCTGCCCTCACCCACATCTCCTCCATTCCCCAGACACCACGCTCAGCTCATCTTCCCACTACCTTAATGAATTAGAGTTCCTCTTGTCCTCACCAATCACCCCAGGAGCCTCTGCATCCAACATATCATTCTCCTCAATTTCTGCCATCTTTGATGGGACCCTAGCACCAAACATATCTTTACCTTGCCCCCTTCTCTCCGCTTTCCACAGCGATCCTTCCCTCCATGATCCCTTTTCTACTCATCCCTTCTCACTAATCTCCTTCCTGGCACTTACCCCTGCAGGTGGCAGAAGAGCTACACTTGCCCATTCACCTCCTCCTTCATCTTCATTCAGGCCCACAACACACGACTATTTATTCCTCTCCCTAGATGCTGCCTGGCCTGCTGAGTTCCTCCAGCATCTTGTGTGTGTTGCTGTGGATTCCCAGCATCTTTTGTGTTTAGAGCAGTTAAATTTAGGATTAATTAAGGGGCTGATTAAAGAAACTTGGATATTTTCAGATGTAGAAGAGAGTACTGAGATAATTAGGGACAAAAGCATGGAGAGCTTTGTATACAAGTGTGAGAATTTTTTAAGGAGTGCATTGGGGCGATGGCTGATGAGCAAATAATCAAGTGTCGGAACTGTGAATGAGCTACAATGACCTGAGAACTTGGTCCACAAAAATGCTCTCTCAGATATCTGTCTTAATTTAGTGACCTTTCAAGATTCAAAGTTCAAACTTATTTGTCTTGTGTACATTAAAGCATACAGTGAGAAGTGTTGTTTGTGTTAACCCACACAACCAAGGATGTACTGGGAGTAGCCCACAGATGTCACCACGTATTCCAGCACCAACATAGCCAGCATCCGCAGCACTGCCCAAGCACCAGGGAAATCCAATGCTCCTCCTTGTGCCCCAGGACCTATCATGAAATGGCTGACGAGGGCTCGGGTTTTAACGCATTGTCAAAGTGACAGTGGTCCAGGCCAGGAGACACTGCCCAGATTCTTGTTTCTCAGGTCTGGCACATTAATCCCATGATTTTTTGAGCAAAAGTTTAGTGAGATGACTCTGACAGTGAGTCAGATCCTACCTTTTGTTCTACCAAAGTTCAAAGTACATTTATTATCAAAGTATGTATACCATCTACAACCTTGGGATTCATCTACTTACAGGAGGCCATAAAACGAAGAAACCCAATGGAGCCCATTATAAAAAGACCATCAAACACCCAATGTGTGGGGAAAAAAATCATGCAAACAATAACAGTAAACAAACAACATTCAGAACTAAGTTCATGAAAGTGAGTCCACAGCCACAAAGCCAGGAGCCCGTTAGTTGCAGACACAAGTAAACCTCACCGAGCAGCGAGCTGAACATTCGCCTGTGGCCCCCACATCCTGACCTTTTCAGTCTGGCCCCGTGGCGGACTCCGACTCCAGTTTAAGGTGGCGCTGGCTTAGACTGGCAGAACAAAAAGGCTTGAGTAATAATGGTTTGCAAACAATTTAAGAGTCAGAGTCGAGGACAGGAGACTAATTAGAAGGGATTAAAACTTGGAATCCATGCACTAAATCAACTACCCAGACCCTTTGTGTAACTTCATTAGTTCCAGAGTTGCTGTTTGATTCACATGCTCCATGGGCTTGTTCCCTTCGTGTTTTTCAAAGGCAACTCCATAAATTTGTCAGAGGAAGGCAGCTTGCACACATGCACAAAGCAGCAGGCTTGCAAAGTTCATCTGTTCCTCAATTTACAAAGGAACTAGAACGTTTGCACTCTCAGATGAGGCGCCTATCTGAGCTACATCTTCTGCTGCCTTCGTGCTTTGTCATGCAAATTGAATGGGAGGGAGTGTTGGGTTTGGAGGTGTGAGGATGGGGGATGGTGTTGGGAAGGGAAGGGATTTGGGGATCTGTAATATCTCAGATAATGAAGTGCCATGCTTTGCAGTTGACAATTTAATTAACACCTGACTGAATAATGCATCCTGTTGACAAATGTTGCTTCAGATTTTATCCTTTTGAAATGTAATGACTCCGTTTATGGTTGAGGATTGGTGATTTGCAGATTGCTGTTATTACTGCAAATAGAGTTATACGGCACTGAAATAGGCCCTTCAGCCCATCATATACCTGCTAATCCTTAACTACCAACAGATACTAATCTACTTTCCCTCATCTGTAGTCTTTCATGCCATAGTGTTTCAAATGAACCAGAATCAGAATGAGGTTCATTATCAACAAAGACTACAGACGCCGGGAATCCAGAGCAACACACACAAAACTCTGGAGGAACCCAGCAGGGCGGGTAGCACCCATAGAAATGAATAAACAGTCAATGTTTTGGGCCAAGACCCTTCATCAGGACTGAGGAGGAAGGGGGATGTTGCCAGAATAAAAAGTTGGGCGGGAGGGGAAACAGGCTAGCTGGAAGGTGATAGGTGAAGCCAGGTGTCACGGGAAAGGTCAAGGGCTGGAGAAGAAAGAATCTGATAGGAGAGGAGGGTGGACAATGTGTGAAAGGGAAAGAGGAGGGGACTCAGGTCAAGGTGATACACAGGTGAGAAGAAGTGAAGTTCAGAGTGAGGAATAGGGATGGGGGGAGATTTGTTCACCAGAAGGAAAAATTATTATTATCACTGTCGTGTGCCATGATATTTTAAGCACAAAAGAGATTCTGCAGATGCTGAAAATTCAGAGTAACACACACACAAAATGCTGGAGGAACACAGCAGGTCTGACAGCATCTATGGAAAGGAATAAGTAGTCGACGTTTTGGTCCAATCTTGGTGAACGTTCTCAGCCTGAAACGTTGACTGTTTTTTCCTCTCCATACATGCTGCCTGACCTGTTGATTTCCTCCAGCATTTTGTGCGTTATTGTTGTGAAATTTGTTTCTTTTTGTAACAGTTGTACAGTGCAAGACTGAGAAAAGTTACTTTAAGTTACAAAAAAAAGTGCAAAACAGGAATAATGATGTGATGTTCCCAGCCCATTCGGAAATCTGATGGTGGAGGGGTACGTGCTGTTTCCGAAACGATGAATGTGGATCTTCAGACAATGATTCAGGAAAGGCTTCTTCTCCTGGTGGTAATGAGAAGAGGGAATGTCCCAGATGGTGAGGCTCTTTCATAATGGATGCCATCTTCTTCAGGCAACACTTCTTGAGAATGTCCTCGATGCTGCAGTAGGTTTTACCCGTAATGGACCTGGCTGTGTCTACAATCCTCTGCAGACCTTTGTGATTGTACTCATTGCAGCCTCCATACCAGCCTGTGATTCATCCATTCAAAAGGTGCTCCACCAGGCATCGATAGAAACTAGTCAGGAGTCTTTGTTGACATACCAAATCTCTTCAACCTCCTAACAAGGTAGTCTCCAGGCCCTTTTACCTTCTCCTCGGAGGCAGTAATGAGAAGCGCATGCATCTCAGAATCAGAATCAGGTTTTATATCACTGACACATGTCGTGAAACTCGATGTTTTGCAGCAACAGTACAGTGCAGTATATAAAAAGCATATAAATTACAATATTCAATATATATATTAAAATATCAGAGTAAATGCATAGTGCAAAAAGAGAGCAAGAAGTAGTGCAAAGAGAGCTCTTGGATGGTGAGGGTCTGTCATTTAAACGCCCCTTAACTCTTGTGGGAGCAGCTGATCCCACTGCCCTCTCAGACAGTGTGTTCCAGATTCGAAGACACAGCCAATTTCTTCCTCAAAATGTTCTACCCTTTGCTTTAATCCTGTGGCCTGTGATCACAGACTCCTCTATGCAAGGGAACGTTTCTCACTGTCCACCCTATCATAATTTCCCATACTTTAGTTAGCTCTCCCTCAACCTCTTCTGTTGCCTGGTAAAGAAACCTGTCTTCTCCTGCACCATCTCTGGAAGCATCTTCTTTGCAATAATATCGTTCCCATAGTGTCACAGCCAGAACAGTGATGAGAGGGCAGAATAGATTCATCAGGATTCCCACTGTTAACTAATTAATGCTTTATATAACTGTACAGTAACTTCGCTGTTCTTGTATTCAGTACCTTGCCTAATGAATGCTATTATCCAATATGCCTTTTTAACCACCTTATCTATCTCAACTGCCAATGTTCTTTCACTCTCCTAATTGCTTTTTTTAAAGAAATGCCTACTCTTCATGAACTCCTGTAGGGCCTCTTCTTTTCAGTTCTCTATCAACACCATGTGACCTCATTAGTCACTGATATCCCTTGACCTGCAGGAAAATGTTTTCCTTGAACTCTCGTTTTAATTCACTTGTGAACAACTTATAATCACATCTTTGGCATCACTCCTCCCCGTGCCAATTTGGCATATTGGGTGGCATCCTTGTTTGTCTGTTTTACAAGGCCGAGTTGCTTGATGCTCAACCCAGCACGGGTGGAACTTGTGCAAGGATCCGACTGGGTTTGAACCGGGACCTCTCGCTCCAAAGTCTGGTGCAGATGCCACTACACCACCAGCACAGACATTTAGCAATGGTGTTCATTTTTTATTGTCCCATGTACTGAGATACAGTGTGATGTTTAGTTTTGCAAGCAAATATTTAAAAAGCATATATACAAGTGTATACAGGGAAAATCAGTAACAGGATGCAGAATCCAGTGCTACAGTTACAGAGGAGGTCGGTGCAGGTAGACAGTAAGTTGAAAGGACCATGAAAATGTAGTTGTGAGGTCAGTATTTGAACTTTAACGTAAAAGAGATCTATTCAAGAGTTTATAACCACGAGATTGAACCTGCCCTTGAGCCCGCTGATGCATTTTTTCAAGTTTTTTAAGCTTTTGTACCTTCCACCTGCTGAGAGGGAGAAGGGAGAATGTTTGATCTGCGAGAGGACGTCTCCATAGATTGTAGACAAAGTCCATGGAGAGGAGGCTGGTTTTCTTGATATTGTGGCCACACCTCTCCATAGTCTTGAGCAGAGCAGTTAATCAAAGGGAAATCCTCATTTATTTTGTGCTCTTTTTGTTTTAATGACTATACACATGGATAAGACCACAAGACATAGGAACAGAATTAGGCTATTCAGCCCATCAAGTCTGCCCCACCTTTCCATCCTGGCTGATTTATTTTTAAACAAACAAAACAAAATAAAGAGGAATAATAAGTTAGCCATGGTGGAACAGACTCGATGGGCTGAATGGCCTAACTCTGCTTATGGCCGTATGGTCTTATGGTCTAAAGAGCAGTTGGATAAGACTAGATGGATACACTTTCAAAGAACTAACACATGCAAGACAACCTGACTGGCCCCATCTACGCCATGACAGATAAAGACAAAAGACAGTAGGGTCACATTTTAAATGCTGGAGGAATTCAGCAGGTCAAGCAGCATCTATGGAAAGGAATCAAGAGTCATTGTTTCCATGAGTCCTGATGAAAGGTCTCGTCTCAAAATGCCGACCCTTTATTCCTCGCCATTGATGCTGCCTGATCTGCTGAGTTCCTCCAGCACTCTGTGTGTGTTACTCTGGATTGACCGAAGCTCTTGTTCAGAGTTTGTTTGGATTACCTGTGCATCGTTCCCTCCCTGGTCGTGTTTTTCTTTCTGCTGCATTCCCTGCTCACACAACATCCTTTACACTGTGAAGGCTGTGCTCTAGTTTGCTTCTCTGGTTAAGGTGCAGCATCACTGTTGGTGAGACCTGGCTTACGACTTAGCTTAGTGCAGCCTGGCAAGGAACAAGTGCTCTTGCAGTGGGCAAGCGTTGACCTGCTGTTCGTGAAGCACATCAGATGAGACTGGTTGCTCTGGCAGGCATCGCCACGTCATGCTGGCATGGGCACAAACACATGTCCAGACACTGAGAGGCACTTGACTGAAAACTGGAAGCCTGATCTGGTAAGTGAAATAAGATCTGGCAGCTTGGTTGTTACCCCGACCATGTCTGGCAGCTCTTGCCAGCTCATTAGTTGTGCTGCTGGGGAGAGGAGGAGAGAGGGGAGGCGCAGAGTAGAAATCTGCCGAGGCACCGCTGTAGCCTCGTGGTTAGCGCGACACTATTACAGCCTGGGGTATTAGAGTTCTGAGTTCAATCCTGATGTCATCCGTAAGGAGTATAGACATTTCCCTGTGGAATGCATGGATTTCCACCGGGTGCTCCGATTTTCTCCCACAGTCCAAAGACGTACTGGTTGGCAGTTAATTAGTCATTGTAAATTGTCCCGCGATCGGGGGTTGCTGGGTGGCATGGCTGGAAGGGCCAAAGGGCCTATATCTTGATGTACTTCGATAAATAAGTAAAGAAAGAAAGGAGGAAATATGCCATTGATAATGAAATGGCTTTTATTTAATAGCTTTCCTGGTAGCACAATCAATTTGCTTTGGACCATCACAAAAGAGGGTTAATATGTTTTGCAAAAGCACAGCAGTAATGTGAGTGGATCATGTATATGACAGATTTAACTAGTGTGTGTGTGTGTCCTTTGACATTTTCTCTCCTAGTAACTCACAGTTCCACTTTCCCATAATTTTTTTTCTCACTACCCATTTCCTTGGATTTTCCCTTTACACACTTCAGAGTCATAGAATACTACAACACAGAAAAAGGCCCATTGACCCATTTAATCCATGACAAGCTATTACTTTGCCACACTCTCACCACCCTCTGAGTGAAGAAGTGCCCCCTCATGTTGTCCTCAAACATTTCACCTTTCACCCTTAACCCATGAACTCTAGTTGTAGTCCCACCAAAACTCGATGGAAAAAACTTGCTTGCTTTAAACTTATCTATACCCCTCGTAATTTTATATACCTCTATCAAATCTCCCTTCATTCTCCTATGTGCTCAGAAATAAAGTTAAAACATATTCAAAATTCCCCTATCACTCAGGTCCTCAAGTCCTGGCAACATCCTTGTGAATTTTCTCTGTACTCTTTTGATCCTATTGATATCTTACCTATAAGCAGCTGGGACCTTTATTGGATCTATCCTATTTAATTCTGGTGTAAACTTGCAGCTCTTTCGTCACATTGTCCACCCCGCTCTCCTCCCATCTGCGTCAGTCTGTCTCACCCCTCCTGTTTGCCTTGCAAGATGCCTCTGTGACCATCTGCCTGTTGCCTCTCATCCATCTCCAGCTGTGAGCTTGTTTCCGCAGCCAGCACCTGTAACTAAAGTCGATGAATTGTCTGCTGCATGAAGTAAATTTTTAACACAAGTTTAGGAAATTCAGCGCCCACCTAATGTCTTCTGAAGATCCGTGACTACAGGGTGTATCATCCACCAGGTGGACTGCAGAAACTCACCAAAGCTTTCTCAGCAACATGTTAAGGTCCTCTTTTTCCATCACCTAGAAGGACAAGGCTAGCAGGGACTTGAACCATAACCTTCCAGGTCAAAGGCCATGCTGACCTGAAAATAGATGACAGAGTTCTAACAGCACACACAAAATGCTGTTCCACCAGCATTTTGTGTGTGTTGTTTGAATTTCCAGCATCTGCAGATTTCCTTGTGTTTGACAAAGTTCTAAATATAGTCACTTAAGTTTGATGTGGAGCCGACTGTTGGTGAAGTGGCATCCACATTGGACTTCAAGGCAAGTGGTCCGGGGTTCGTATCAGGCCGGCTCCTTGCATGCTTTCTATCTGTGCTGAGTTGAGTGTTGACCTAACAACTCAACCTCATAAAACACAGACAGAAATGCTAAAGAAGCGGCAAGATTGATGACCGATATGCCACAAGGCGCTTAAAGGAACAACACTCTCCAGAAAGAGTGCAGTGGCTCTCAAAGTTGGCACACTGTCACCTTAAAAGCCAGTGGAACAGAGCGACCTGGTGGCCAAGCGGTTAGCATAACACTTTGTAGACCCAGTGATTGTTTCTGGGTTCAATTCACACCGCTATCTGTAAGGAATTTGTTCCTTCTCCCCATTACCATGTGGAATTCTTCCAGGTGCTCCAGTTTCCCTCCATATTCCAAAGGCGTATGGGTTAGGGGTCGTGAGTTCTGGGCATGCTATGTTGATGCCAGAAGCATTTGCGGGCTGCCCCCAGCATATCTCAGGCTGTGTTTGTCGTTGACGTAAATGATGCATTTTGCTGTGTTTCAATGTTTCAATTTATATGTGACAGACACAGATCATTTTTAAAGACCTATTATCTTCAATGCATCATAACTCTGGTCCTGTTAATAATGTCTATCTTCACTGCACTTTCTCTGTAACATCTTATTCTGCATTCTCTTTTCCGTATCACTGCCTTCAGGTGTGAAACAATCTCTCTGCATTCCATGTAGTCAATAAAGCTTTTTACTGTATTTCAGTACGTGTGATAATGATCCTGGGAACAAAAGGGTTAACATATGGGAAGCCTTTGATGACCCTGGCCCTGTACTGGCTGGAGTTTAGAAGAATAATGGAGGGATCTCATTGAAACCTATCGAATATTGAAAAGGCCTCAACAGGGTGGATGTGGAGAGGATGTTTCCAGTAGTGAGAGAGTCTAGGACCAGAGGGCACAGCCTTAGAATAGAAGGATGTCCTTTAGAACAGAGATGAAAAGGCTTTTCTTTAGCCAGTACGTGAAGTATCTGTGGAATTTATTGCTACAGACAGTTGTGAAGGCCAAGTCTTCGGGTATATTTAAAGTGAAGTTGATAGGTACTGGATTGGTAGAAGTGTCAAAGTTTATGGGCAGAAGGCAAGAGAATGGATTTGAGAGGGTTAATAAACCACCTATAATCAAATGGTGGAACAGATTCAATAGGGTGAATCTTTTGGCCTTATAATGAACCAATACCCAGGGATGAAATAATAAACTGTCCAGTCTGTATCTTACCATTTGCAATTCCTCTTCTAATATCATTTGTTTTATGTCTCTTTAGGTTTTGAATTGTGTGAATCCAGTCAATGAGAATAGTCCTGAGATTTGCACCAAGACTCTCAACTGTGACACCATCACCCAGGTCAAGGAAAAGATCTTAGATGCCATCTTCAAGAATTTACCCTGCTCTCATCGACCAAAAGCCGCTGATATGGACTTAGGTGAGGATTGTCACTGAGAACAAGTGAACCTTTAACACCAGCCACTGTCCTGCTAGTTGGCTGCAGGCAACGTTGTTGTTTGTGGCAGCTTTGAGTCTGGTGAATCCCTGGAATCATGAGGGAGGGAGTGTGGGGGGGGGGGGGGCATATGGAGATTTAGACAACTGGGGGCATTTAGAGAGAAACTTGATAATTTTTTGAAAAATCAGGGAATTGAGCACCATGGGGATCTGGTGCAGAAAAAGAGTTGAGCCTGGGGTAAATCAGCCACAATCATATTGAATGGTCGGTGAGGACTGCGTAGCTGGGTTACCAACTCTTGCTCGAGTTCAAATACTATTCTGCTCATGGGTAGACTTACCCAGGGCATAAATGCCATGAAAATCAGCTTTTTGCTACTGTAGCGCAATACATTACAAACATGACAAATATAATTAATATCAACTTCAATTATGCATAATTTGCATGACTAAATCAACAAATATAAACATCATATCAGTGTAAGTTGAGAGAAATATAGAATGAGGAATTTCAGCTCAGCTCAAGAGCCTGATACCTATGAACTCACTTTCAAGGACTCTTTATCTCATATTCTTGATATTTACTGCTTATTTATTTATTATTATTTTTTCTTCTGTATTTGCACAGTTTGTTGTCTTATGCCCATTAACCATATAACAATTACAGCACGGAAACAGGCCATCTCGGCCCTTCTAGTCCATGCCGAACACTTACTCTCACCCAGTCCCACTGACCTGCACTCAGCCCATAACCCTCCATTCCTTACTTGTCCATATACCTATCCAATTTTACTTTAAATGACAATACCGAACCTGCCTCTACCACTTCTACTGGAAGCTCATTCCACACAGCTACCACTCTCTGAGTAAAGAAATTCCCCCTCGTGTTACCCTTAAACTTTTGCCCCTTAACACTCAACTCATGTCCTCTTGTTTGAATCTCCCCTACTCTCAATGGAAAAAGCCTATCCACGTCAACTCTATCCCTCTCATAATTTTAAATACCTCTGTCAGGTCCCCCCGATTGCTTGTTTGTCCTGTTGGCTGCGGTCTTTCATTGATTCTGTTGTATTTTTTGGATTCACTGTGTATGCCTGCAAGGAAATGTATCTCAGGGTTGTATATGGTGACATATATGTAGTTTGATTATGAAGTTACATTGAACTTTGAACTCTGGAAATCCAGACGGGCGTTTCCAGTGCAGTGCAGGTCCTTCTCAGTTTCCTGTGTTCTGCTTGTGACTTGGCAATTCAGAACTGTGGCCAAAAACTGATTTTCCACATGGCAGAAGATGTCTGCAGCTGGCAGAACCATCCTGCCAATCTACCAGACGCTTGTTTGCATGTATGGGGTGTGCATAAGTCAGACATTCACCAGCTGGGCAGGGCGTGTACCGAGGGAGTGCTGCTGTGTCAGAAATACTGTGTTTCAGATGAAATATGAAACCCAGGCTGTGAGTGCTTTTCAGAATCAGAACCCGATTTATTATCACTGACGTGTCCTGAAATGTTTTGTGGCAGCAGTGCAGCACAATGCATACAAAATTACTACAGGTTACGATCAGAAATATATAAAAATAAGTAGTGAAAAAAAGAGAGCAAAATACTGAGGTAGTGTTTTCTTGGGTTCATGAACAGTTCAGAAATCTGATGGTGTTCCTAAAACTTTGTGTGGAGCATTTTAACCCGACGCATCACAGTCTGGTACAGAGGGGTTTGAAGAGACACACTGAACGTTTAAGGAACAGCTTCTTCCCCCCCATCGATTTCTGAACGGACAAGGAACTATCCCATGAACACGACCTCAGTACTTTTGCTCTTTTTGGGCACTACTTACTTAATTTAATATTTTTTATATTTATTTCTTATTGTAATTTTTTTGTTTTTATATGTCTTGCACTGTACTGCTGCCACAAAATTACAAATTTCACGATGTACATCAGTGATATTAATCCTGATTCTGATGTTGTGTGTGCGTCCTCAGGCTCCTGTACCTCCTCCCTCATGGTAGTAATGAGTAGAAGATCTGTCCTGGATGGTGAGGGTCCTTAATGGTGTATGTCACCTTCTTTAGCGAAGGAAAAGTTTCTGTCTTCTAGACACAGGGAAAGATTTCTGGTAGTCTGAGATATTTCCCGCTCTTTCTGTGACATTTTGTTGCTCAGGAACTGTCTCCACCAGTATAAACGCACTTTGTCAACTGTATGAGATTTTGGGACGGCGGAAGGGCACTCTTCAAATGTATTTACAAGGAGCTGACAAAATACTGGCATAGATATCAGACTTTCTGCTGCTCCTCCCCCATGAATCCCACCATGACAGCTGGGGAATTTACATTCAAGTAATTAAATAAATCAGGAATTACGAAGAAAATGTTCAGTAATCATAACCGGGAAACAGCTGTGCCACGATCGAAACCCATCTGGTTCATTAATGTCCTTCACCAAACTCACCCAGCTTGCTCTGGAGGTGATTCCGGACCCACCAGTGTGGTTAAACTTAACTGCAGCCTTACTTAAGGGGAATTAGGGATAGGCAATAAATGTTGGTATTGCCATTCACAGTCACATGGAAAATCCAATCACAATCACAATCACAATCCCTCACTCATTTGTTAATCTCCCCAAAGAGTTTGACCAGAGCAGTGTGCCAAGGTAGTGTAGACGCAGCCATTAAATTTGGCACAGTTGTCTGACCTGGCTCACGCTCTATCTCTGGGTTTCCATGTTGGGATTATCGGCTTGAACTCCTGCCAGAGATTTCATAGGTATTTGGCCTTTCCAAGCCACAGATTACACCACATTTTAAAATAAACAGGTTGGCATTAATAACAAAAACATAGATGCTTCCTGCAAGATCCAATTAACTCAAATAGAAAGGTCTGGATCACCCTCAGGGCTGCTCCAGAGTTTCTGTGAAGGTGTCTCTGGAGTGGGACTCACAATCTGGGTGAGGTCGCTCCCCACTACACCTCACACATTGTGCAAATGTGATCGGGAATTTGGGAATCGGTGTAGCAGGAAAGGATAAAGCAGGCAGCAGTAGCAACCCAGCCAATTAAAATCACTGCACCTTCTTGTGGGAACGAAAAACAGAAAAATATTCCATGTTTTTGTGTTCACAAACTTTGTTTGACTTGTGACACCTGTTTTTTTATTATTATTATTATTATTGGTTTACTATTGTCACAGGTACCAAGATACAGTGAAAAGCTTGTCTTACATACTGTTGGTATTGTTACATACTGTTGTGTTTTGAGCTAGAATATGGGCCATGGTAGTGTTGCGGTTGCCATAACACTTTATTGTGCCAGCGATCCTGTAAGGAGTCCATTTAAGGTGTTTGTTCATTCTCCCTGTGACCGTGTGGGTGTTTCGGTTTCCTCCCACATTCTAAATACTACAAATCGGTGGGTTAGTTGGTCATATGGTTGTAACTGGGCAGCGTGAGCTCTGGGGCCAGGTGGGCCTGTTATCACACCTTATTGCGAATTGAAAATAACAACTAAAATAAAGAAGGTGCAATAAAATGCAAAATCATAACAAGGTAGATTGTGTGGTTAGGAGACCATCTCAGTGTACAAGATGTCCATTCAAGGGTCTGATAACAGTGGGGTAGAAGCTGTCCGTGAGCATGGTTGGTGGTTTTTGCCTTCAGGCTGATGGCAAAGGGAAGAAGAGAACATGTCCAATTAGAGTTCTGATTAAGAGAATCTATTCTCAGTTGACCAATGACCTCAGCTGATAAATGTATTCCCCAGTGTGGAGTTGAGCAGGGAAGTCCAGCAGGATCCCAGCTTCAGTTTCTGGTCTGTAGAAAATTATCATTCCCAATTGGTCACAGTGTCCTTGTCCCATCCTCATATCTGCCTGCGGTCCTAACCTCTAGTACTTCAATAAAGCCAGAAAATTAGTGCATCCGTGTTCATATGCATGTCCTATACTGTGTACATTTAAATAGTGCCTTTAACATGGTAAAAAAATACCAGTGCCTCAAAGAAATACAACCAAACAATATCTGATGCTGGCTATTTAAAGAGACGTTAGGAAAGAAGACAAAAACTTGGCATGGGATGGAGTAACATACACAGAAGACTGGAGGAACTCAGCAGCTTAGGCAGTGTCTGTGGAGAGGAATAAACAGCTGACATTTAAACAGTTGACATTTTGGGCCAAGACTCTTCATCAGGACTAGAAAGGAAGTGGGAAGAAGCCAGAATAAGTAGGTGGAGGGAGGGGAAGGAGGACAAGTTGGCAGGTGAAAGGTGCAGCCAAGTGAGGGGGAAGGTAGATGGGTGATAGAGCCAGAGAAAAGTACAACACAGAAACAGGCACTTCAGCCCATCTAGTTCACGCCGATCCATTTAAACTGCCTTTGCCCGGCAATTTGCACCAGAACCATAGCCCTCCGTACCCCTTCCTTCCATGTACATATCCACACTTACCTTAAATGCTGAAATTGCGCTTACATGCACCAGTTGCACTGGCAGCTCTTTACACACGGACCTGACCCTCTAAGTGAAGAAGTTTCCCCTCATATTCCCCTTAAGCCTTTCAACTTTCATCCTTAACCCATGACATCTAGTTGTAGTCTCACCCAACCTCAAGTGGAAAAAGTCTGCTTGCGTTTACCCCCTCATAATTTTGTATACCTCTATCAAATCTCCCCTCAATGTTGTACGTTCCTAACCTAGTCAATCTTTCCTTATAACTCAGCTCCTCCAAACCTGGGAACGTCCTTTTATATTTTCTCTGTACTCTTTCAACCTTATTTACAACTTTTCTGTAGGTGGGTGACCAAAACTGGACACAGTATTCCAAACTAGGCCTTATCAATGTCTTATACAACTTCAACGTAACATCCCATCACACGTACTGAATTCTTTGATTTATGAAGGGTGGGGGAGGGGAGATGAAGTAAGAAGCTGGGAGGTGATAACTGGGGAAAGTAAAGAGCTGGAAGAGAAGGAATCTGATAGGAAAAGAGAGTGGACCATGGGAGAAAGGAAAGGAGGAGTGGTACCGGGGGAGGTGATAAAAGAGAAAAGGTAAGAAGCCAGAGTGGGAAATGGAAGAAGTGAATAAGGAGAGGGAGAAAAATTACCTGAAGTTAAATAAATCAATGTTCAGACCATTAGGTTACATTTTAAGGAGGAACTTAGAAGAATAGAGAATCATAAGGCAAAGAAACTTAAGTGTGAGAAATTTAGAGCTCTGGGCAAAATAGCCAAGGTTACATTGTCAGTGGTGGAGCAATTAAAATCTTATTTGATCAAGAGGCCAAAGTTAAAGGAACTTAGAAAACTTCCGAGCAATGTGGGGCTGGATGGGGCTGTGGAGCCAAGGGCTATGAAAGAATCTGAACACACAGCAGTGTTGTATGTGTGTAATCATCGTCCCGGTTAACTCAGCAAGACTGAGCGTTTGAGAGAAGGACTAGGGCAGCATGAGAAGTGACATAACTTGAGTTGTTGTTCACTCTGCAGAAAATTGAATAGGGTAGAAAGAAAATCAAGTGCTCATCTTAAAAGACGGTAGTAGCCGCTTGGCTCTGTCTAACCTGCATACTTGAGGAAATGAGCTGGGCATTACAAATGACCTCTACAGACCAAGTAGGTCAACCGTCAATTGCGAGTCAATGAAACCAGTTAGAGACATTGTCCAAGCTGAAAGAGATTTCTTCCTTCCATTTGTGTAGCTGTTTCTTCCTCCTGAAGTGCACAAAGTGCTTGTTTACTTTTGATAATCAAGTCCCATTGATCTGCACTTCAGGGTAGAATGGGATTTGCTCTTTTACTGAGCCTCTCCCTCCTGTTGAATGTTCATACATGTCACCATAGGCAACCCTGAGGTTCATTTACTTGAGGACATTCACAGTAAATGCAAAGAAACACAATAGAATCAATGAAAAACTGCACACAGAGACGGACAAACAACCGATGTGCAAAAAACAATGAATTGTGCAAATACAAAAGCGCAAAGACAAAATTATAATAATAAAGAAGAATAAATTATTCAGAACACAAGCTGAAGAGTGCTTGAAAGTAAGTCCATAGTTTGTGGAATCAGTTCAGCACTGAGGTGAGTGAAGTTACCTCCTCTGGTTCAGGATCTTGATAGTTGAGGGGTAATAACTATTCCTGAACCTGGTGGTGTGGACCTAAGGCATCTGTATCTCCGTCCTGTTGGCAGCAGTGAGGACAGCATGGCCTAGATGGTGGGGGCTCCTGATAATGGATGCTGGTTTCCTGCAACAGTGCTCCTTGTAGATGTGCTCAATGGTGAGGAGGGCTTTTACCTGTGATGGACTGGGCTGTATCCACTACTTTTTGGAGACTTCTCTGTTCAAGAGCATTGGTGTTTCCATACCCGGCCACTCTGCAATAATAATTTTATCTCATTATTAACTTTCCACTCATCTTTATGCCCTCCACACTCCCATACCCCTCCCCACTGATGGGACCCTCCCCTTCTGACAGAATGGCGACAGGGAAGAATGACCCGCGTGATCCTGCAGGACGAGGATGTCACCACGAAGATCGAGAATGACTGGAAGCGGCTGAACACACTGGCACATTATCAGGTGAGGCAAGCACGGAAGCTCTTCTGGGGCAGCTGTCAGTCAGCACCTCAGAGAGAGCAAGAAAAAGGTTGAATTGGATCGGAAGGGTTGGCCATACGCCTTGTGCAAATTACAGATTCTTCCCTCTGATGGAAACGTCCTTTCTTCATTAATGTGCAAATAATTTGGAAGATAAGCCATCAACCGCTAAATTAGGGATTTGACTTTGGACCACATTGGTGTTAAATTAAATGTCACAGTGTTGACTGCCAGCGTGGAGGTGGGAAGGGAAAACAGATTAGAAATTGATTGGATCGGAGATGTGATAATGAAGACAGGAGTTAATTCTTTCATTGGAGAGGGCAAGTTATCCTTGACAAATCTTGTCAGAATCTCAGGTTGTTAGTGTGCTGGCAGTGCGGGGTGGGGGGGGGGGGTCCAATATTGAAAGTGATAGTTTTGAGCTTTTTCATCAGTGATGTTAATGCCTGCCTGCATATGTAATTCTCTGTATTGTGAGCACCTAAATTCTGCTAATAAATAACAAAGCCAAAGTTGATGGCCATGTCCACGAGGTTTTCTGACAAGATGTGATCAATTTAAATAAATATACGCCACTTGACTCCAGGTGCAAGGGATTGATATGAATATTGCTCGCCTATTTCTGCTCAGAGTGAGTGTGTCGAATGAATAATTGGACGTGAGGAGCTGGCAGACGCTATCATTACGATCGGTTGAAATTTGTTTGCTTTATTTCGTACCTCGCACTGCTTTACGCAGGGGGCAAACATAGAGGCACAGCCTCAGAATCGAGGGGCATCCCTTTGAAACAGACATGAGGAGGAATTTCCTCAGCCAGAGGCTGTTGAATCTGTGGAATTCGTTACCATAGACATCAATGAAGGCCAGGTCGTTGGATGTATTTTAGGATGAGATTGATAGGTTCTTGATTGGTAAGGGGTTCAGGGTTCTCAAGTCAAGTCAAATCACTTTTATTGTCATTTTGACCATAACTACTGGTACAGTACATTGTAAAAATGAGACAAAATTTTTCAGGGCCATGGTGTTACATGACACAGTACAAAAATTAGACTGAACTATGTAAAAAAAAAACAACACAGAGAAAACTACACTAGACTACAGACCTACACAGGACTACATAAAGTGCACAAAAACAGTGCAGGCATTACAGTAAATAATAAACAGGACAATAGGGCAGTAAGGTGTCAGTTCAGGCTTCGGGTATTGAGGAGTCTGATAGCTTGGGGGAAGAAACTGTTACATAGTCTGGTCGTGAGAGCCCGAGTGCTTCGGAGCCTTTTCCCAGATGGCAGGAGGGAGAAGAGATTGTATGAGGGGTGCATGGGGTCCTTCATAATGCTGTTTCCTTTGCGGATGCAGCGTGTAGTGTAAATGTCCGTGATGGTGGGCAAAGAGACTCCGATGATCTTCTCAGCTGACCTCACTATCCACTGCAGGGTCTTGCGATCCGAGATGGTGCAATTTCCAAACCAGGCAGTGTGGCAGCTGGTCAAGATGCTCTCATTACAACCCCTGTAGAATGTGATGAGGATGGGGGGTGGGCGATGGACTTTCCTCAGCTTTCGCAAAAAGTAGAGATGCTGCTGGGCTTTCTTTGCTATGAAGCTGGTGTTGAGGGACCAGTTGAGTTTCCCCGTCAGATGAACACCAAGAAATTTGGTGCTCTTAATGATCTCTACTGAGGAGCCGTCGATGTTCAGCGGGGAGTGGTCGCTCCGTGCCCTCCTGAAATCAACAAACATCTCTTTTGTTTTGTTCACATTAAGAGACAGGTTGTTGGCTTTGCACGCAGGAGATTGGGATTAAGGAAACTAAATCTTCCATGACTGAATAGCAGAGCAGTCTCAATGGGATGAATGACCTAATTCTCTTCCTATATCTTATGGTAAACACATTCTTCATCTCTGAAGTCTGATTTTAAGCCAAGACAATTATTACAACTATCTTGTTTTATGAAAATGATTAAAACAAGATAAAATAAGCATAACCCTCAACCATCAGGTTCCTGAACTGGGGTGGATCACTTCACTCACTTCAAGTCTGAACTGATTCCACAACCTACATACTCACTTTCAACACACTTTCTCAGTATTATTTATTTTTCTTTGCACATTGGTTGTTTGTCAATCTTTGGTTATGTATAGGTGTTAATAAATTCTATTGCATTTCTTTATTTTCCTGTAAATACCTGCAAGAAAATGAATCTCAAGGTAGTAAATGGTTACCTATATGTACTTAGATTACCGTAATACATTTATTTTGACTTGGAAGACAAATCCAAAGGGAGTCAGGCCCTCTGCCCCAACATATGTAGCACATCTGATGCCATTTCACTGCAACATTACAACTTCCTGCAAATCCGCTATAACAAGCTGAACTTCAGATGTGAGGTTAAAGCTGCTTGTTTCAGAGGAAGTACCACTTTAGATCTGGCCTTTGCTTCTTCTAAGGGCAATGAGACATGTAATGTAGGATAGCTTTATTCCCCAGAGTATTAAGCATAAAGATGTATGAAGCATTGTGCAGAAGGACACAGATCAGGGCAGTGTCATCCCCTTCAGGCTCCTCTCCAGGTCACATGTCATCCTTCTTCATCATTGGGTCAAAGTCATGGGGATTCTCTACCCAGCAACGTGAGTGCAGGAATGTAATAGCTCAAAAAAACCCTCAATAATATCCTCCAAGCCTGATCAGAAGCATTCCGATCCTGAAAATGTAAAATCTCATTCCCCATCAGCTAGTGCATGACTTCCTACAATGATCTAGACAGACAGCTGTAATTTGAGGGAAGACATTCTCCCTGGTGGCTTTCATCCTGCCATCAGTCACCCTCCCTTACAAGGCATTGTCTTGTTACAAATGTTAAACTATAAATAGGTGGGGTGGAGATACGTCCCTACTAAAGGCGCTCTCTCCCTCCGCTAGCCTGCAAGTCACCCTTGAGCTAGGTGCGCCTGCTTAGCGCACCCAATCAGGGCCAAGTGAAGCCATGGGAGCAGGTGGCGGATGGTCGTACGAGCAGCTGGTGCACATCACAAGTGCTGGTTACGCAACCACTAATATCAGGCAGACAATCTCTGAAGAGTATTGATAATGGCTGGGGTCAACAGCCTTGTAAAGACACTGCCCAGAAGAGCAAAATGGAAAACCATTTCTGGAGAAAAATTTGCCAAGATCAATCTTGGTCACAGAAAGACCATGATGACGACAATGATGATGATAAATAGCCTGTGGTGAGATTACAGAGGGAAATAGTGGATCCAGGACGATGCTGCATAGGACTTGTTTTCCTGTGATGTAGGAAGTTGAGTTATATAGAATCATACAGAACAGAAACAGGCCCTTCAGCCCAACTAGTTCGTGCTGACCAAAAATCCCCATCCAAGCTAGTTTAATTTGCCAGTAAGCTAGTCCCATTTACCTATATATTGGTATATAGAACCATGAGGTGAACATTCATAGTCTTTGTCACATAGTAGGAGAGTTTAAAACTGTGACCAGTCTGTGAAGCAGATTGTGGACAGGAAAAGATAAAAGATTGCTTTATTTGTCACACGTGCATTGAAACATCGGAGCATATAGTGAAATGTGTCATTTGTGTCAATGACCGACACAGTCCAGGATGTGCTGGGGACAGCCAGCAAGTGTCACCACACATTCCAGCACCAACATAGCTTGCCCATAATTTACTAACGCGAACTTGTGTGTTTTTGGAATGTGGGAGGAAAAGGAGTCTTTGATCCTAGGTTGGACTTGGGTGGTGGTTCCTACAGTGCACCACGGTCTTGAATCTCCCTTGATTCCTCTGGAGTTCTTTGCAGTGAATAACCAACACAGTTGAGCCCTGGTCACTGGCATCCTGTCACGACCCTGAAGTTGTTCTAGAGCAGTGTAATGCTCAATCAGATTCGTGGGTCTGGCAAGTGATGCAGAAAGCATTTTCTGTGAATAGGTTTATTAATCATTTATTTACGAAGAGTAAAAATTTGACCAAACATTCATGTTCCCCAAGTTACAGACACTACAAAGGTGAATACTCAGCAGACCTGTGTACATTCAGCCAGCATACATTGTTAAAGGTGTGCACGGAGCATACCTTCCCAATGGTCTTGTCATAAACAAAGGAAGGAGAGAGCAAGCCCCTTCCATGAGCTATTTTTAATACCCAGGACATTTGAAACTGGACACCAACGGGAAAAGCAACTGCAGCTTCTAGACTAACCAATTACAATGGAAGCGACTTTCGACAATCAAAATAAGGCATGTCCCCACAGGACCAGCAAGGGTTCCCAACCCAGGGTCCAGGGAACCCTCAGTTAATGGTAGGGGTCGATGACATAAAAAAAGCTCTAGACATATAATTCTGAGCAACAACCAGACTCGATTGCAAGCAGCCTTCAAAATGTTAAAGGAAGGAAGCTGGTGAATTTTAAAAAAAAATTCTTCTGTGTTCTGCAGACTGATGAAGTCCTCTGCTTTTGTGAACCCACTCATTCAGTGCTATTGGAACCTGTTTATTCTGAGGCAATGGATTTGTTTGTGAGAGAAGGGACAAAATGAACATTGTTGGTCCAGTTTACACACCCTGTAGTTGTAATATGATGAGGTCCACAGAATACGGTGCCAGTTCTTACCAGCTCATCAAGTGATAAGCAGCGCTTGTTGGTTGGGTACGAGGACGTGTAAACAGACCTGGAACTCCAAGGATGTTGACTTGGCAGATTTTCTGCCTTATGGTGGTAGAGATTTTTAAGATTGTTATTAACGAATCCAACTGCAAATTATGGAGTACTTTTGGGCCCCATGTCTAAGGAAAGACGTGCTGACTCTGGAGAGGATTCAGAGGAGGTTCACGAGAATAATCACAAGATTGAAAGGCTTATGAGGAACATCTGATATCTTTGGGCATGTACTCAATTAACTTCAGAAGGATGATAGGAGAATCTCACTGAAGCCTGCCAGATAATGAAAGGCCCAGGTAAGTGGACAGAGAGATGTTTTCATTTGTGGGCGAGTCTCTCATCTAAGGGCACAGCCTCAGAATAAAGGGCAACCCTTTAAAACTGGGATGAGGTGGAAGTTCTTCAGCCAGAGGGTGTTGAATCTGTGGATATCATTGCCACAGAGGGCTGAGGAGGCCAAGTCATTAGGTGTATTTAAGGCAGAGATTGATACATTCCTGATATGTAAGGGTGTTAAGGTTACAGAGAGACAATGGGAAAATAGGGTTGAAAAAATTTGGCCATAATTTAGTGATGGAGCAGAATCGAGGGGCTGAGTAGCCTAATTCTGCTCCTATGTTCTGTGGTAATAAATTTAGGAGCAACCTCTTTATCCACAGAGTGGTTAGAACACACGATGTGGATGTTTGAGAAGGAACACTACAATGGGGAACACCGGGATTTAATTAGAGATGAGAGAAAAGATGTGATATGCAGATATAGTGTGGTAAAATATGTGACAGGAAGGTAATTGGAGAATGAACAGTTGGACCACAATCTCTGCTTTTGATCTATGAACTCTACATTTTTGGTAAAATGTGCTTTGAAAAGCATTGTGAAATTAAGTATAAAAGAGGCAATACTTGCAACATGCTGGAGAAACTCAGCAGGTCAGACAGCATCTACGGAGAGGAATAAACAGCCAATGCTTCAAGCTGAGACCCTTCATCAGCTCTGGAAAGGAAGCCAGAATACGAGGGTGGGAGGAGGGGACAGAGAAGAAACTGACGTGTGATAGGTGAAACCAGTGGAGGAGGAAGGTGGGTAGGTGGCGGAGGGGATGAAGTAAGAATCTGGGAGATGATTGGTGGAAGAGGTGAAAGGCTGAAGAAGAAGGAACCTGATAGGAGAAAGGGAAGGAGGAAGGTGATGGGCAGGTGGAGAGAGGAGGAGGGGTGAGCGGGGAGCCAGAATGCAGAATGAAAAGAGAAAGGGGAAGGAGAGGAATTAGTATCAGATTGAAGCTACCCAGATGGAATTTGAGGTATTGTTCCTCCAGCCTGAGAGCAGCACTTTCAATGGAAGGCAGCGTAGTGGTACAGCAGTCACATTGCTGCTTATTAGCTTCAGTAATCCAGGGCCAGTCCAGGTATCGTTGCTGTTAGCTGTTCAATTCCCACACTGTTCTGTAAGAACTCTGTGGAATACTTGGGTTTGCCCGGGTGCTCCATTTTCCTTCCACAGTCCAAAGACGTACCAGGTACATTAATTCACCTTCATAAATTATCCCATGATTAAATTAGGGTTAATCGGATTTGTCAGAAGTTGCTGAGTCCTAAGGTTCTTGTACCTTCTTCCTGATTGCAGCAGTGGGAAGAGAACATGTCCTGAGTGGTGGGGGTCCCTGCTTTCCTGCAACAACACTCCATGCAGTGGCTGGGAGGGCTTTACCCGTGATGGACAGGGCCATGTCCACTACTTGGTGGAGGATTTTCTGTTCAAGGGCATTGGTAATTCCATACCAGGCTGAAATACAGCCAGTCAATATACTCTCCACTAGACATCTATAGAAGTTTGTTAAAGTTTTACGTGTCCTGTCGAATCTCCGGAAACTCCTAAGGAAATAGAGACACTGTCATGCTTTCTTCGTAATAAATCAATAACTAATTAAACCTTAGGCTGAGTTTGCACTCTTTCCCTGTGATCATGTGGGTTTCCCGCAGATACCTGTGTTTCCTCCCACATCCAAAGACATGTCTGGTGTAGGTGGGTGGAAGTGTGGAGTAATGGGTAGGTGAGAGAGAAAAGACTACAGCCAAGTAAGTGTGGAGAAAGGGAGAAATAGATTACTTGCATAGATCCAGTGGGCTGAACGGTCTCCTCTACCTTAAGAAAGATTCTGAAATAGGAAGGTAATACTTGAAATAACTTGAGCTGTAGCTCTGCCAGTGGCTGGATGATCAGCAATTCCCAGGAAATGTAATAACTGTCGTCATTCCCTCCACACTTTCCCACTTGCATTTAGTTGCTGTGGCTCTAATAAAAGCCATAACCAAATTAGGTCAATAAGTGTGACATGAAGAATTAGATCTTTGCTGAGAGAGAGAGAGATGGATGAGATTCCACATAGGGTGGTGCAAGTAGACAATGTGCTAATGCAGCCAAAACTATTAACTGTACAAGTAATGTTTGAACAGTGTATACATCAATTGAATCCCAATATTGGATCTGTGCCTGTAAAGCTCTCAGCAAATTACAGTTGTTGAGCTACCCTCCGCAGAGAATTCAATAGATTCACGAGTGTGTCTTTTTCTTTATGCACAATTCTCCTACAACATTAATGGACTCCTGTTAAACATTCTTAAATAATTTTCTCATTTACAGTGAATGGTAGCACCCTACAAGGTGTTTTTGATATGAAGGATCTTGGGACACAGGTATATAGCTCCTGAAACTGGCAACAAAGATAGAAATGGTGGTGAGGAAAGCATAAGGCATTGTTGTCTTCAATGACTGAGTCACTGAGTACAAGGGTTGAGTAAGTAGATGAATGGGAATTGTATGGAGGGCAGGTGCAGGTCGATGGGACAAGGCAGAATGACAGTAACAGATGGGCCAAAAGGCCAGCTTCTGTGTTGTAGTTTTCTGTGACTCTATGTTCAAAACACTCGTTGGGGAACACTTGGGAGTATGGTGTCACCATACTGCTGGAAAGCAGTGTTTAAGCTGGAGAGGGTACAGAACAGATTCACAAGGATGTTGCTTGGGTTGGAGGGCTTGAGTTAGAAGGGGAGTCTGGATGGGCTGGTCTGATTTCCCGGGAGTGAAGGGGTCTAGTGAGGGACATTGCACAGCTACTGTGCACTCAGTGGCCACTTTATTGGGTACCTCCTATACTTAATAATGTGGCCACTGAGTGTATGTTCATGGTCTTCTGCTGCTGTAGCCCATCCACTTCAAGGTTTAGCATGTTGTGCATTTAGAGAAGCTCTTCTACAGACCACTGTTGTAATGCATGGTTACTTGAGTTACTAACACCTTCCTTTCAGCTTGAACCACTCTGGCCATTCTCCACTGACCTCTCTCATTAACAAGATGTTTTTGCCCAAAGAACTACTGCTCACTGGATTTTTTTTTTGTGTTTCGCACCATTCTCTATAAGCACTAGAGATTGTGGTGGGTGAAAATCCCAGGAGTTCAGCAGTTTCTGAGGTACTCAGACCATCCCGAAGCTTTATGCTTTGGCTGTTGGTAGGGTCACCCAGGCCAAACAGATCAAAGGGTAGAGGCCAGACACTGGTCCTCCAGGTTTGAGGGTTCAGCTCAGGGCTAACAACCCTGACTGGTCAAAAAAAAGTTACAGAAACAGCATTGAAGAATCCTTCTGCATCTGAGTGCAACGATGTTCCTGAGACTCCACCTAAGACTTACGTGACTGACAGTAGTGAAAACCAAAAGGAGGCTACTGGCACAATAAAGGAAGCCCTGAACACTGCCAGAGATGGAGGACCTATATTGCTGCCTTAAATGCCAGTGGCATAATGGGTAGTGAGTACCACTGGCAAATTACCAGATTCCAAAAACGTACAGGTTAGTGGGTGCAAGTGGGCAGTGCAGGCACGTTGGGCCGATAGTGCCTGTTATTGAGTTGTATCTCTAACATAATAAAAAGATCAAAAACAACTGGTCTGAAAGGATGGTGGAGTCAAAAGTCTCATTGCAGAGTAGGCAATAATAAACCACAAACTGGAAAGTGAAATTAATCTGAACAGTCTTATTGGAAAGTATTGACAAGATGGACCAAATGGCCTGCTCTTCAGTCCTAAATCACCATGATCTGGACAATTGTGAAGAGTTCTCACATTGGTTTCTTTTTTCAAAATGTTGTGATGAAGGGTTCACAATGCAGGATATCGGCAAAATGTTATGGTGAAGATCGTTAAAGTGTAGGCTAGGTGTTATCCAGGACATAGAAAGGGGTCAAAAGTCTCTCATTGTTAAAAAGCTTAGAGAGAATAAGTTGGACCAGAAGATGGTGCTGAGTCTAGAGGGACTTTTTCTCCATGTACTCTCTCCTTCTTGGTCTCTGAATACAGTTCAGTCTTACCAACCCATATGTTGTAGACTGAAATACTTTATTAGATGTATGGTTTCTGGCAACTGTATTGATTCTTCATTCTCACAGAATAACTGCCATCTTGTTGACAAATGTGGCTTCTGGGAAGTCTATAGGGCTTCATTGCCCATTGTGGAACCTGGGAGAAGTTAGCATAAATTTGTTATCAAAGTACATACTGTATACATTACCGCATACTACATTGAGTTTAATTTTATTGTGGGCATTTACGGTAAATAAAGAATTATAACAGAATTTTACAAAAAAGCTGTACATAAACAGAGACATATAACTAATTGATGGGAGAAGACAAACAGTGCAAATAAAAATAATGCTGAAATGTTAGTCTGTAGGTCTTGGAATCAGTTCAGGATTGAGGTGAGTGAAGTTCACCATGCTCATTCAGGAGCCTGATGGTAGAAGGGTAATAACTATTCCTGAACCTGTGGGTGTGGGGCCAAAGGGTTCTCTACCTCCTGTCCAGTGGTAGAAGTGAGAAGAGAGTATGGTCTAGATGGTGGCCATCCTTGATGATGGATACTGTTTTCTTGTGGATGCACTCCATGGTGGGTAGGACTTTGCCTGTGATGGATTGGGCTGTGCCCACCACTTGCCGTAGTGCACTTCCTCTAATTTAAATTTGTCTTGAGGTTATCAATATGCATGGTCATCAACTCCTTGCTGGTGATTGTGGTGCTTGTGCATGGAACTGAATCCTTCTGAGCTCTGGAACTTGGTCTCATCAATAATTGGAATTTGCTGTCATGCAGACAGGAATCCACATCTGGAATTAACGCTCCCTTAAATGAAGTAAATATATGGGTACTGAAGAAGAGAGTTAGAGATCTGTTCTCTGTTCCAGAGCAGTTTACAGTCTTCCCAGTAAGCTAGCATTGGCTGGCACCAGCTTTTACACAGAAAAATTAAGAAAGATTGTGCCACACTAAATTGTTGACAATAATCCTTCCATAGATTATCTGTTGCTGTATGTACAAATGAATCCCTTGACTATGCTGCTGATTGGCAGTCTCTTCCAGATATTCATTATTTTCAGTGCAATTAGAACAAAAAGCAAAATCTTTGAGTTGCTTGATGAGTTTTTCATCTTTTTTTTCCCTTTCCAAAACCCCCAATCCTCCATAGGTGACAGATGGCTCTGTAGTTGCACTGGTTCCCAAGCAAACAACGGCGTACAATGCTGTCAATAATTCGACTGTCTCTCGAACCTCAGCCAGCAAATATGGTGAGTTCTATCTGCCCCATATTGACCAACCCTTCTCCCATTTCACAGCACATCCTAGATGAAGTTTATCTTCCGTTGTTGTCCTTCCCCCTGCCAGTGTGGGCTTGTTGTTGTTTTGGATCAAGAAACAGAGAGCTGATTAACGAGAGAGAAGATGGAGGATTTACACAAAAATACATTATCCAGTCTAATTAGCTCCTGCTGCTATTTATGCTCTACAATTTTTGTTTTGTTTTGAATACAAGGCCAAGATTTGTTGCCTCATCATAAGTGACCTTCAGCTCAACGGCTTGCAAAGCCATTTCAGAGAATTAAACATATTACTGTGGATCTGGAATCAGGTATAGTTTAGATCCAGTGAGCATGGCACGCAGACAAAGATGATACGTTTTCTCATTTACATTTTATAGTCAATGTTACTTGTTTTCCATTAATTCTAGATCTTTGTCTAATTAGCTATATTTAATTTATACAAAATTATGAAGGTGTAGATAGGGTAATTGCAAGCAGGCTTTTTCCACTGAGGTTGGGCGGGACTACAACCAGAGGTCGTGGGTTAAGGGTGAAATTTGAAACGTTTAAGAGGAACATGAGGGGAAACTTCTTCACTCGGAGGGTCGTGAGAGTGGAATGAGCTACCAGCACAAGTGGTGCATGCAAGCCCAATTTCAACTCTTAAGCGAAGTTTGGATAGGTACATGGAAGGTAGGGGTATGGAGGGCTATGGTCCGGTGCAGGTCGATGGGAGTAAGCAGTTTAAATGGTTTTGGCATGGACTAGGTGGGTCAAAAGGCCTGTTTCTATGACTCCATGAATTCCTCAGCTGTTGCATTGGGGTCTGAAGATAAATACTTTGAGCCTTCTGAGCATGAATTTGGCCATGTATAGTAACTGTGTACTTCAACAAAGACAGGCATAGACAGAGTAAACACCAGCACTCTTTACCCAGGATAATATCAGAAGACATCTTTTTACAGTGATTGGAGGAAAGTTTTGGACAGGTGTCAGTTAGGTTTTTTTTTACACAGAAGGTGGTGGGGGCCTGGAACACACTGCTGAGGGTGGTGGTGGAGGCAGATGTGTTACGGACATTGAAGGGAATCTTGGACAGGCACATGGATGAAAGAAAAATGGAGGGCCAAGTGGAAGGCAGGTTTAGATTGATTTTGGAGTTTTTTGAACCACTCTCCTAAACTGTGGAACTGAATACCTAAAACTATATGGGATGCAGACAGAGTTGACACTTATAAATACCAGCTCAAAACCTATTTATTTAACCTTGGTTTTAACCAACATCTTTTTGCCTTTTATTTTCATGTTTGTATTTTTATCCCATTTTAAAGCACTTTGAACTACAACATCTGTAAAGCATGGTGCCTTACCATGCTAGAATCGCTAGATTTACCAACCTCAGAAATCCTGAGCATGTGAGAGGGGCTAGTTCAATACAGGTCACATTCCCTTCTCTCTTACAGAAACCATGATCCGAAACACAGGCAGCCCTGACAGCCTGCGCTCCCGCACCCCAATGATCACTCCTGATCTGGAGACCGGAGTCAAGGTCTGGCATCTGGTCAAGAACCACGAGCATGGAGACCAGAAGGAGGGCGATCGGGGCAGTAAGATGGTGTCCGAGATCTACCTGACACGACTTCTGGCGACAAAGGTAACATAGAAAGCCTAACACGGGGGGCGGGGGGGAGGTATAATTTTAATGTGATTGGAGGAATGCATAGAAGTAAGTTTTTGACACAGTGGTGGTTACATGGAATGTGCTACGAGGGGCGGTGGTAGTCGCCGATACATGAGGGACTTTTAAGAAACTCTTAGGTAGGCACATGGATGAAAAAAATGAAGGGATTTGTGGGAGTGAAGGGTTAGACTGGTAATAATAATAATAGTAATTTTATTTATAGAGCAGTTTTCATACAGATAAAGGAGTTCAAAGTGCTTTAGAATACAATAAAATACAAACATGAAAATAAAATACAAAATAAAGATAAACATGAAAATAAAAGACAAAAAAAGATGTGAGTTATAAGCAAGGTTAAATAAAGAGGTTTTGAGCCGGTGTTCAGAAATGTCAGCTGAGTCTGCATGCTTTATAGTTTCAGGTATTGAATTCCACAGTTCAGGAGCGTAGTTCAAAACCAATGATCTGCCAATTATCTTTTGAGGGAGATTGATTAAATTTAAGAGACTGGCAGAAGAAGACCCGAAACCTCGAGTACGATTATAAAATGAAACAAATCTGTGATGTACTCCGGTGCCAGACCATTGAGAGCTTTAAAAACAAGTAAGAGAAATAAAAGATGCAGAATGCCAATGCAGAACAGCTAGGCTGGGAGTGATATGTTCCCTCATCCTGGTTTTAGTTAAAAGTCTATCAGCGGCATTCTGAATGAGTTGAAATTTGTCACTTAGATCACATCGTTTCCCCATTCTGATGTTTGGTCTGAACAATAACTGAACCTCTTATTCACGTCTGCATGCTTTTATTCATTGAGTTGCTGCCACATGATTGGCTGATCAGGTATTTGCATTAATGAGCAGGTGTGCACTAGCCCCCCTCCTTACCACACTGGGGCAGCAAGGTAGTGTTGCAGTTATCATAACACTATTACGGCGCCAGCACCTCGCGTCTGTAAGGAGTTTGTACGTTCTCCCCATTATCACGTGGGCTTCCTCTGGCTACTCCGGTTTCCTTGTACAATCGAGAAAGGACGTGTGGGTGGGTTGAGTCCTGACGAAGGGTCTCGGCCCGAAACGTCGACAGAGCTTCTCCCTATAGATGCTGCCTGGCCTGCTGTGTTCCACCAGCATTTTGTGTGTGTTGTTTTGGGTGGGTAGTTTAATTGGTCACATGGGTGCAATGGGGTGGGGGGGGGTGCACAGGCTCACTGGACCAAAAACATCTGTTACCGTGCTGTACCTCTAAATAAAATAAATTTCTGGCTTTATTTGTACCTGGAAACCTATCTGTCTGTGAATAAGGAGGTGTTATATTTATTTCTCCCCCATAATTTAAATGTGTTCCTGGCTCAGTGGTTTAGAACTCTGGCTGCATAAGCACTACACTCTGAAAGGGAAAGACAGAATTAATGAAAAACAGACAGAAAGACGGAGGAAATTACATGGGGAATCAAACAGCTACAGGGACCTAAATCAAGTTATTTTTTGAATTGTTAACAATATTGGTATTTTACATCATGAACGATTATTTCCTACGGTTGGGGAATCAGTAACAAGGAGTCGTCCATAAAATCTGCCACGGGTTATAGTGAATAAAAAATTGCACTAATATCTGAAGCAGGGAGAGTGTGGAAAGTGAACAGAGACAGAGCAGCAAAGAGACAGAACAAGGCAGGATCGACTGGATATATTCCAATGCCTCATAACTACAGCAAAATCAAATGTTCTTTAGATGCAGCAGCTACTCCAGTGCCCAGTAATGGGTGCTAGCTTTAAATTCTTGACAGTGTTTCAAAGTTTCTAGTCAGGGAATTCAGTTTAAAGCTATTTATATTTTTTGTGGGTTTTTAAAATTATTGTGTTCTTTATCTTTTGTGGGTTTTTTTTGCTGCATCGGCTCTGGAATAACAATTGTTTTGTTCTCCTTTACCCCTGTGCACAGCAAGTGACATTAAACAAATTTGAATCTTGTTTATGAACATTTGCACAAATAATCCTAAAAATAATAATTTGTTGTCTGCATTCTACCAACATTTGAGTGGGAATCTAGGAACTTATTCGGAAAGTTGGTCCACCTTCAAATATTTCTTTTTGACAGATCCATTATAAACAGGGTGGAGGATCTCTGACAAGCAATTTTAATCTGAATATTAAAGATGCTGAATTTAATTCTGCAGAGCTGGGGTAGATATTCAAACACACAGGGAGAAGGCCTGGTGCAGTAAACGACCCATGTTAAATGAAGCATCACAATTAGAAGTCGGGAGGAATCGTCTCCTATTTGTTTCCTGGAGATCTGCCCAGATGATTATTGTGGTGTTCAATCCATTTTACTTAAAAACTGATGAAGAAGTGAAGCTTCCTTCTGTTCATCATTTGTGACAAATTATCCAAAATGCGTCACCCAAGTCTGCAAGTGGCGCGAGCAGGAGGATGCCATCTGGCCTCTTGAAACACCCTCTGTCGTTTAGGCCTGGCTGTGGCAGGCAGCATGGCTGGTCAGCAGAGTGAGTGAACCCAAGTCCTTGGTGTTGCCAGCTCTGTTTGATTCACACAGCCAAAAAACAGTGAGCAAGCAGAGGCAGCCTTACTTTTCCAGCAAACCCAGTGGGCTAGGTGCCAATTGACTCTGGGAGATGGTAATGCCCCCACATTTGGCTGGACACTAAGGTCTAGTCATAATTTGGATCTTGTGTGAGGACCCTAGGGAGGTGAGTATCCGAGGCAGAGACAGGGCTGGCTTGGGAAGTGTATCCGAAGAAGAGGCGGAAAATATCACTGAGTACTACTTTCTGCTGAAATCAGTCCCTCACACGGCATCAGCCCTGCCCAGAACTGTCTCACAAGATGGGCCAACCAACACATCTCTCTGCACAGTCACTCACCAGACCTGAGCCCGGCCAGTGAATGCCAGCAGACTGTTCCTTACGGGAGTGTCACAGTTTCCCTGCACTCTCGAAGCCGCATACGAAATGTCTCACTCGCTCTTGCTCTCTCATTCACCCACTCACATCCTTGCACTCTCATACTCAGGTGTGCACAAACTTGCGCTCATTTTCACACACACAAATCTGCAAAATACTTACACTCACATTCACAGAAACCCAATGAGAGTTGGTTATAATATTGGAAGGTAAAGAGTGAGTGGGAGTAGGATAGGTAGATGGAGGAATATAGTGAGTGAGATAGTGATGGATACAGAGGCAGACAAAGAAAACCTCACAGGATTTCAATACATACAACACTGCACCAAAGTCTTAGGCACATAGGCAGCATGTAGCTAGGGAGCCTAAGACTTTGCACAGTACTGTAGTAATTTTATGTATTACACTGCACTGCTGTTGCAGAAAAATAAACAGGTTTCATGGCATATGTGAGTGATGACAAACCTGATTCTGATGTTGGTCCTTACTGTGGACTGTGAGTGGGAAGGGGGCATAGAGCGGAATTCTGGTTGGGAAAGCAGGAAGGAAGCGGGAAGCACCAGGGAGACATTCTGTAATGATCAATAAAACAATTGTTTGGAATCAAATGGCTTGCCTGGTGTCCCAGGGCTGGATGTGTCAAAGCAACCCCCCCCCCCCCCACCCCACCGCCTCTGGCACTCCTTCACTGCCATCTGTCCCACACCCCTCCTGCAGAACTCCTCCCTCGCCAGTATCAACATCCGTCGCTTTCAATATACCCAATGTTTTGGCCTCCACAGACATCCGTGGCGGTGAATTCCACACATTCACCACCTTCTGGCTAAAAAAAATTCCTGCTTGTACTCTGAGGCTGTGCTCTCTGGTCCTAGACTCCTCCACTGTAGAAAACATTCCCTGCATGTCCACTCTATTTAGGCCTTTCAGTATTCGATAGGTTTCATTAAATAGCTTTTTATTTCTGATTAATTTCAAAAATGCTTAAATACTTCAATTCTGGACGTGGTTTACAACTCCCAGCTCCAAATAGATGGCCCAGGCTACTGGACTTAAACCAAAAGCTGCAGCTACTGTTATACTGCACCTATTTAAAACTTACTAATCCTGAGCAGAGGCCCACCTCGGTGTTTTCATGCTTCACTCCGGGGTCAATGAACAGGCATCCAATCGAATGATCCTATTAATAGAGTTGATGTACCCTCCCTGATTACAGCAATTATGAATCTGATTGGGGCATTAGTTTAATTGCCCATGTAAACCCATTCAGTCTGACCTGCCATGTAAATCCTTTCGATCTGTACTTGTGCCCACTGTGTCTCATCTGTCTCTCAGTACAAAGCAGTTCTGCGAGCACAGAGGCAGAAACTTGGAAAGGCATTATTATCATTCAGGATTGTATTACACAGAGCGGGGATTAGGCACTGTCCCTGGGTGATTGCTTCTCCTTGACCTTTATATTAATCTGTTCAGTTGACAGTACTCGCACCTCTGAAAGATACGTGCTTGGGGTTTGGGCTCAGTATATTTACACAGAGTGGCATAGAATTTTAGGTCAAATTCCATTGGTTTTCTTCTGGCAATTTGTCCAAAATTAAAATTCCCACTAATTACATTTGGCATAATTTCCTCATTCTACATCATGATTTCTGCAGTAAAACCCACCAGACTCAGACCCCGCCTACAATAATTGGTGCACCCATAGAGAGAGTGAGAACATAGAACCTAGGACAGTTCAATACAGGGACAGGCGTTTTGGCCCATAATGTGTGTTGAACCAATTAAATTAGTAATTGAATGGCTAACTAAATTAATCTTTTCTGGCCCCACAATGTCCATATCTTTCCATATTCCATATATCCATGTGCCTATATAAATATCTCTAATGTTTCTGCTTCTGCCACCACCCCAGACAGCACATTCTGGGTACCCACCATTCTCTGTGTAAATAAACTTGCCCCTCACCTCCACAAGCTTCCGGGCTGCAGCTTGTCCCAGAAATAGTCACCTCTATTGGGTGCTAAAACAAAAATAGTTTTAGAATCACATTTCTATTTCTTGAAAACTGACCAGAATGGCCCAGCGTACCTGGAAGGTCTTCTCCTTTAATCAAGCCATTTTCAGTCTTTTTTAATTTAGTCCACAATCTGGTACTGCTTAAAATCAGATTACTCTCACTATGAGGGGATTCACATTGTAATTAAAAAATGTTTTTTTCCACGGTTAAACCCATCTTTCTTGGACTAATCAAATGACAGGAAGTTGCCCTTTTAATATTACAAAGAATATTTGGTGAGACAGCACACTTTTGTCAGAGTTATTTTTAAGCTGTGCAAGATTATGGGGCAGATCATTTTGAGCAGATGCTTACTTGTTGACATAGGGGTTCAGAGAGGGAAGCAGTGATCGAACATTTCTCAAAATGAGTCCAGTTTGCACCTGATGGCACCAAAGCCAAACATCCTATCCAAAAACATGTCAGTCAGTTAAGAAACCAGATCTACGTGGTCTAGCCAGTGAGGTCCAGGTCTCTAGTATCTAATTCTCATTGGAGAGGTGGAGTGCAAACTACACCATTGCATTTTGCCAATACAATGGATTCCAGTTAATTGGACCATCGGTTGATCAGAGCAGCCGCTTATTTGGGACAACACTTAAAGAAAAAAAACTGGTCCAGAAAATTACAGGGATTTATTTTTGACACTCTACTGCATGATTCGGGCAGGAGATTATTGCCAAGCAGGTTCTTAACTAGTATCAGTTACGCACACTTATGTGGCCACTAGACGCTACACTGCGCTTAGAGCAATTTTTAAATAGTGGCAGTTGTGTGTGTTTGTGTTCAAAAAGCAGTGATTTTTGTCACTGGTAGTTGGTGAGAAATATGCAGTAAGACAATTCCAAACTGTTTTGCTCACTGTAGTTTCAAGCATTTAGGCTTGGAGATGCCAGGAATGGCCAGGAGTGAAAATGAAACAGTTTCACTACTTCAAGTTAAGAACTACAAAGAATTTGAAGGTATCACCAATAATCTTAAATATTACAATGAAAATGAAGACTTGGAGGATGCAATTGTCAACAGCATTGTATGAAGGCAGTCCACTATCTGCACTCGGTGTCTGTGCTGATCTTGTTCAATTACAGTCAATCAAATGAACATGGCAGTGTACACTGGATGAATTCCTCCATCGATAACTATTAGGAACTAATACACTGTTTTATAGTACTGTAATACTATCGTTAGTGCTATAATTCGTTCTGTATTTTATTTAGATACATAATTTGTTACTCAGTTTTTCTTTTTTTTTATACCTTTTTAACTATTTCCATGCAACTTTGGCTAATTGGGGCAGCTGCTTAATTGGGCCAAAATGTACTGGTCCCAATGTGCCCAAATTAAGCAGAATCCACTGTAGTTGTTTCAGTTGGTAGAGATGAGTGATCAGTGCAACCTAGTTGGTATTTTCCACACCTACTGGACAAATAATATCACCCTCAGGGGAATCAAAAATGTCCACAATGTTATAAACACCAGAATAAGTTGTTAAGTAATTTTACTGTCCCCACATTGGAGTTCAATAAATGGGCTGGGGACTGGGGATTACAAAGATAACAGTAACACTGCAAAGAGGAAATAATTGCACCTCAAAGGGGGAGATCAGTGCTTCAAGGGAAGGTGTGACAGCTAATTAAAAATGAGTCAGCCAGCATAGCAGTTAGTGGGAACACTTTATAGCGCCAGCGATCATCTCCGCTAAGGAGTTTGTATTTTCTCCCTATGAATGCGTGAATTTCCTCAAGGTGCTTCAGTTTCCTCCTACATTACGAAGACATATGTGTAGCGTTAGGGTTGGTAAGTTGTGGGCATGCCTAGTTGACACCTGAAACTTGGTGATACTTGCAAGCTGTCCCTGCACAATCCTCGCTGATTGGATTTGACGCAAGAGACGCTTTTCACTGTATGTTTTGATGTACATGTGCAAATAAAACTAATCTTACAAATCTCATGTTAGAATGCAGCACCAAATACGTCCTTCTGCCCACTAGACTTTCACCTCTTGCTACTGACTAAGTTGTTGCAAACTTTGTTACCCTTCTAGCTGCCAGGAAAGCTTACTCTGCATGCTGCTAATTGTTCTTTCAATCCAGATTCAGTCATCCTGAGAAAGGTTCCCAGGCCAGTCCTTGTGGAAATCAGCTGAGCCACTTTATAGCATCAGTGAGCAAGCTAGAGACGAAGCCTCTCAGTATGGTGGATCTCAGGGGAAAACTCAGACCTTCTCCTCAGATGTAGTTTATTGAAGGAAAACTGAGAGAGAATTCAGCAATAAAATGAACCCTTCCTAACATTTCCAACTTAAGTACAGAAATCTTTATGCTAGATCTTTGTCTGACAAGTGTATAATTTACCTTGTTTGGCATTTGGCTTCAATAAATAAGAATGACTTGTTGTTTATGTAGGTAACTTATCCAACGGGGCCATCAGTGTCGGTTACAAGTAGCAATTTTTTACACAAAATTGATTCCACCTGACATGTTTAATGTCCTGAAATTTGTAAGCAAGCGTCACCTCATTTTCGTAACTGGCATAACATTTTTCTTCCAAAATGCCTCTGAGTCAGAGCAATGCTTGGGGCCTATCAGACAAATGAAGCCTGTCAGAATTGCATTAATGTTGTTGCCATCTTTAGCAGCTGCCAGGTGCATAAAGTGTCTCTTCCACTTCTGTCCTTCCTCTGCACCACCTCCCGCACCCCTCCCAATTTCTCTCCCGTTGTACGCCGGGATAAGCTGTCAATGGCCTGGTAGACATGCTAGAAATATTATGATTGTCAGCTAACATGAATCTTCCACGGTGTCTGAGCAGAATGAAAACGTGCTGCTGTTGAGCGACCAGCCTATTCATCTTTATCAGTGCTCCGAGATGCAGCATTAACCCTGTAGTGAACTCACACATCGTTAACCACTGGGATTGCTTCATGAGGCCTACATAGATAGGCAGTTATTCTTTCTCATATAGAATCAATTCAGTAAGTCAGTTTTGTGTACAAAAATCTTGTGCCCTCCACTTAACAGACTTGGTAGACCATGGCTTTTCATGCTTCCAGTGTCAGTGTCAAGAATTCCTCTTCTTATTTTTAGCATGTGCAAAATGGAAAATACACACTTAGTGGCCACTTTATTAGGTACACCTGTACACCTACTCATTAATGCAAATATCTAATCAGCCAATCATGTGGCAGTAACTCAGTGCATGAAAATATGCAGACACGGTCAAGAGGGTCAGTTGTTGTTCAGATCAAACATCAGAGTGGAGAAGAAATGTAATTTTAGGTGTTTGAGGAGTTTTGGATTGTCACCAGATACTCACTAATTTCTACAGATAGACTTAGGAAGCATTCTAACTGTCTGGCATGTGGGGTGGACATTGCACAGGATCAAAGTAAGCTGCAAAAAGTTGTGAACTCAGTCAGCTCCATCATGGGTACTAGCCTCCGTTGCATCCAGGACATCTTCAAGGTCTGATACCTCAGAAAGGTGGCATCATCATTAAGGACCCCCATCGCCCAGGACATGAGCCCATCTCATTGCTGCCATCAGGGAGAAGATACAGAAGCCTGAAGACACACACTCAACAATTCAGGAACAGCTTCTCCCCTCTGCCATCTGATTTCTGAATGGACATTGAACCCATGAACACTACCTGACTACTCTTTTTATTTCTGTTTTTGCAGAACTTACTTGATTTAACTACTTAATATGTACATATATATACTTACAGTAATTCACTTTTATTTCTCAACTGCATGCATCAACAAATTCCACAGCATATGCCGGTGGTATTAAACGTGATTCTGATTCTGATTCTAAGTGACTTTGACCGAGGAATGATTTTTGTTGCCAGTCAAGGTGATTTGAGTATATCAAAAACTGCTGATCGCCGGGGCTTTTCACACACAACAGTCTCTAGCGTTTACAGAGAATGGTGCAAAAAAGAAAAAGTACCATCCAGTGAGCAACAGTTCTGTGGGTGTAAACGCCTTGTTTATGAGAGAAGTCAGAGGAGAATGGCCAAATTGGTTCAAGCTGACAATAATTCAGTTACCATGTGTTACAACAGTAGTGTGCAGAAGAGATCTCCGAACGTACAGCACATCGATCCTTGAAGTGAATGGGTTACGGCAGAAGCCTTGATCTTCAGAGTTGAAACATTCTTCATGAATTTTTATTGTGCAGGTTGAATTGAAGACTTGGGATTAGCTGGGAGGATGCTGTGGTTAGCATGGAATTTGGACTGAAGGGCTTGTTCCATGCTCTGTTACTTTATGACTCTGATTCTAGGCTTACTTAATACATGTTCTCAGCAGAGAAACAGCAGGAAAAGCTGAAAGAAGATAAGAATTGAATGAAATTAAAAGAAAAAGAATGAAATTAAAAGACGTATCAAAAGAATTGGACACAGTGCCTCAGTGCCCAGTCTTAGTGACAGGCAAACTAATCCAGTGTTTGTTTGTGTCCTGCCTAGTAGTTTAGAGTCTCACTGGTTCTGCATTATTTCAGTGAGTTTCTGTCTCTCCTCCCTAGGGTACGCTGCAGAAGTTTGTGGATGACCTCTTCGAGACAATCTTCAGCACGGCACATCGAGGGAGTGCACTGCCGCTTGCCATCAAATACATGTTCGACTTCCTGGACGAGCAGGCGGACAAGCACCAGATCCATGACCCACACGTCCGCCACACCTGGAAAAGCAACTGGTGAGTGATCGGGGGCAGTTGGGAGCCAGGTGCCGGGTGACCAAGGGCAGGCGTTGCCAGGCCAAAGGCTCAAGGAGAGATACAGCACAGAAACACCTCTGTCTAAACTAGCTATTGTTCTAAACTTCTCACTCTAAGAGGAGCAAAGCCTGCTGGAGTGAAGGCTATGGAGTGGAATCAACATTGAAAGTTTCTGGCTGAGACCCTGATGAAGGGTCTTGTCCAGAAACATTGACTGTTTATTCCTGACCTGCTGAGTTCCTCCAGCATTTTGTGTGTCTTGCTCAGGATATCCAGCATCTACAGAACCCCCTGTGTTTAGGATTCTCCACTGCTGCAGTCACTAAGACTTAGGTGCCACTTGTGACTTGGTTGCATAATGATATTCATAATGTTACTGTTCAAATGAAGGTCAAACTGCATCTAAGTGCCCCAGAATGCTTCCCAATGGAATATCAGAAGCAAAGGCTGATGCATGCACTGGTACAAATATGGTCGTTCTGTTAGAGAGTCTGGAATTGAGAAGCATTGACTAACAGTCCCAGTAAAGCTTATTCCTGTGCTGCATACTCTGTGTAGTTTACCTAGAACAAGCCAATTGAGGATGTAAAGCCCTTTACTTTTTCTACCTATCACTTCCCAGCTTCCCACTTCATCCCCTCCACTGTCCCACTAACCTACCTTCCCCCTCACTTGGTTTCACCTTCTAGCTCGTCCTCTTTCCCTTCCCTCCACCTTCTTATTCTGACTTCTTCCCCCTTCCTTTCCAGTTCTAATGAAGTGTCTTGGCCTGAAACATCGACTCTTTATTGCTTTCCATAGTTGCTGCTCAACCTGCTGAGTTCTTCCAGCATTTTGTGTGTGTTTCTCTGGATTTCCAGATCTGCAGAAACTCTTTCTTGTGTTTATATGATGTGAGTGAGGATTGCAAGATTTGTACATCTCCTCCCCTCACTTCTAATGCAGGGAATGCAGTTCATTTTTAATTTTCAAACCGCTCTCACATTGTTTAATGGCAACGACAGAGCTCATTCCAAAATATGCCTCGGTGTCACGTTTTCCTTAATGCTTCACACCCCTCATTGATTAAGCTGCAGGAAGATTAAGTACTCATTTAAAAGTAATAAAAATAAAGCAGATGCTTACTTTCCACAAGGCATAATGTTCTTAATTGTGTGGATGTTGCTTCATTCATCACTGAACTGAGAGGGCTTGAGCAGTCACAAAAAGCAATCCACAGCTACCATGGCAACGGGTGGATGGGGCGAGTTTGATAATCTTTATAAAATCTCCCATGTCTTAATGCATCAGCCCCTACCACCAGGGATGATAGTAGAGACTGATACTTTAGGACATTCAAGAGACTGTTAGGCATGTAGATGTTGGAAAAAGGGAGGGCTATAGACCATGTAGAAGGGAAGAGTTAGATTAACCATGGATTGGTTGTGTGCCAAAGGGCCTGTGCTGTCCTCTGTTCTAAGTTGTATGGTCTGTGTTCTAGTACTTGGAATGCTGCCGGAATTGTGATACAAGATCTAGACTAATATTGATACTAAGTAAAGAATGTTCTCCTTCCGAAAATGATCGATTTCCATCTCAGCAAGGTGTTTAGTGCTTGGTCATCAATGTCGATATAAAGCATTTAAGAGGAAGTTAAGTAAAAGAGAACAGCTCTTGAATGCTGGTATTTATTCATTCCCCCTCCCATTCTTCCTCATCTGACCAACAACAAATCCAATTATTCTTTCTGCCTTGTGGATTCCCCTTTTCTCTTCAGCACATCAGTGCTGTTGACCTCAGCTGCCACTATGTGATGTTCCTACCACTACGAAGATTATAAATATTGTCCTAAATTCCCTTTAGTCATTGCAAGCAACTGCCGTAGACTTGTTAGCCCGAATTCTGATATTGTCGAAGAGTTATGGCTTGTCAGGGTTTATTTTGCTTGAAGTCAAGGAGCAAACCTGAATAAGGTACACAGTTTTAAAAAAGGTGTTGGATCTGTAGATTGTGATCCAGAAGTTCTTCAGAAGTCAAGAATGAGGCATACAACTTGGTGGACACACCTTCTTTATTAGATGTTACAACAACAGATTCAGATTCATTATAGTTATCATAAGTGCATGTAAACATACAATGAAATGAGCCGTATGCATTAACAACCACCCCAACCTATGAATGTGCTGGGCGCAGCCCGCACGAGTCACCAGCATTCCAGCGCCAACATAGCGTGTCCACAATGCTCAGGCAAAAGGACACAGAACACAACAAAACAGCACACACCAAGGAACAAAACGGCAAAAAAGCCCCATTCCTCCCTCCCACCCACCTACCCATACACATACACAAGTCAGAGCAGAGAGAAAAGGCGCATTCCATTGATAAGAAGTAACCTATGTAACAGGTTTAATGGTTTGACACAGGCTGCAGAGAAACTTCTAGAGAAGTATAGAATCAGATATACTATAGTTACTGAAGAGTCACTTACACACATGCAAGTGATAATATAAAAGTTATAAGCAACGATGGGAAAGTTAAACTACATAATTTAACTCTTCTATGCTTGCTTATCATTTTTATTCTACACCCTAATCCAAGAGGGGCTTGGAGTGAGATAGGAACAAACTTATCCCCATAGTAGGAGTGTCTGAAATGAGAGGGCCTGGGTTTAAATGTGGAGTAAGAGGTTTAGAAGAGATCTGAGAAGGAACATTTTTACCGAGGGTGCGATGAGAATATGGAACAGAGAGCCGGTACTCCCACAACATTTAAGATGTATCCAGACAAGCACATAAATCAGAATCAGAGTCAGGTTTAATAGGACTGGCACATGACGTGAAATTTGAAAACTTTGTGGCGACTATACAATGCAATACATGGTAGATATAAAAGAAACTGAATTACAGTAGTATATATGTGTATATTAATTTGTTAAATTAAGACAATAAGTGCAAAAACAGAAATTTTAGAAAAAGGTAGAGTTCAATGCCCATTCAGAAATCGGATGGCAGAGGGGAAGAAGCTGTTCCTGAATCCCTGAGTGTGTGCCTTCAGGCTTCTGTACCTCCTTCCTGATGGTAACAATAAGAAGAAGGCATGTGAGCAAACACGAGGAAATCTGCAGATGCTGGAAATTCAAACAACAACACACACAAAATGCTGGTGGAACACAGCAGGCCAGGCAGCATCTATAGGGAGAAGCACTGTTGACGTTTTGGGCTGAGACCCTTCGTCAGGAGAAGGCATGTCCTGGGTGGTGGGATCCTTGATGATGGAATCACTTCTTGAAGATGTCTTGAATACAATGGAAGCTGGTACCTATGATGGAGCTACTAATTTTACAACTCTATGCAGCTTATTTAATCCTGTGTCGTAGCCCCCCTCCCAAAACCGCACCCCACATACCAGGTGGTTTTGCAGCTAGTCAGAATGCTCCATGGTACATCTGTAGAGGTTTTTGAGTGTTTTAGGTGACAAACCAAAAACTGCTGATGAACTATAGGCACTATCTTGCCTTCTTTATAACTGCATTGATATGCTGGGATCAGGTTAAATCCTCAGAGATCTTGACACCCAGGAACTTGAAATTGCTCACTCTCTCCACTTCTGATCCCTCTATGAGGATTGGTTTGTGTTCCCTCATCTTTCTGAAGTCCACAATCAGCTTGCTGGTCTTACAGCTTGTTGAGTCATCAAAGCATTAACAGCTTCTTACCAAGTTGTGGTAAATAGGGTTAATACTGAGCAGACCCAGTGGGCTGAAACTGTTACCATGATGCATGATTCTATGTCTGTAACACAGAATGGATCCAGGAAAGGATAGGGGGAAAGAGCAGGCTGGAGTACAGTAGACACTTGGCAAGGAGTGACGTGAGAAAGTAAAGGGCAGAGGAAAAAGAGAGGGGGCCAGGATTGGAGCCGAGATTCATCTCTGAACTAATTTGATCTGACCATGCGGCAATCATTTCATTTGTTCCAGTGTACCTGCTGTTATTACACAGCTATGGTGCAATCAGGTCCAGATTAGCTGTAGAGTCTGTATAAAGATCATGCTAATTGACTTCAAATCTGGAAATGTTAACTTCTGAAAACAAAGAGCCAGGTGAAAATATTGAACACAGCTGATGTCAGCCTTGTCGGTTTGAGCTGGTTACGAAGAACAGGGATAGGTTCACAATCTGATGGGAAAGCAGTGGCTTGCTATTCTGAAGGATGAGGCCAAATGGTCAAGGAACCATTTGATAAGCACAAGGGATCCTGCAGATGCTGGAAATCCAGAGCAACACACACAAAATGCTGAGGAACTCAGCAGGCCAGGCAGCAGCTATGTAAAGGAATAAAGAAACATAGAAAACCAAACGCACAGTACAGGCCCTTCAGCCCACAGTGCCGAACATGTACTTACTTTAGAAATTACCTAGGGTTACCCATAGCCCTCTAATTTCTAAGCTCCATGTACCTATCCAGGAGTCTCTTAAAAGACCCTATCATATCCGCCTCCACCACCGTTGGCGGCAGCCCATTCCATGCACTCACCACTCTCTGCGTAAAAAATTTACCCCGAAAGCTGTCTCCTTTCAAACTCTTCATGCTGGTCTAACTCGGTGATGTCCACATGTTTGCTCAGTCAACCCTCAATCAAAAGAGTTGCCGTTTTGGGCCGAGATCCTTCATCTGTCCTGATGAAGGTCTTGGCCTAAAATGTCTGTTCCTTTCCATAGGTTCTGCCTGACCTGCTGAGGAATCTGTTCATCCTGGTCTACATTGTGACTTCTGCAAATCAGAATAAGGGCTGCCATTTCTGATGGAGCACATTCCAGGAGGTTCCATAACCACTTCCTTCTTCCACCACTCTGTCTCCACATTCTCTCCTTTAGTTAATTAACAGAACTGCCTGACCACATCAGGCAGCAAGCAGAAAGGCTTCCAGCTGGATTTGTCTTGTCTGCATCATATTGCACTCTATAATGATTGAATCAAAGTGTTTTAAGATTCTTTTAAACTAACTTCTTGTTAATTCGCATTTCTTCCCCTTCTTTGCCTGCTGCAGCATCCTAGAAATTTTTATTAAACTCCAAGAGATTCTGGAGCAGGCTGAGAGGATTTGGCAGCACCTTGTAGAGTTAGCATCCCTGGCTTGATATATTCCTGGAGATCTCTTTGCATGACTTGTTATCCTCCGTTGCCAATCCCCTCTTGCCATTAGTCATCCCACACACTGGTCACCTTCCAATGCCATTTGTAAAGTTCATGACTCGACCAGATAAAGTTTATTCTTTATCTGGTCTAGTTTTTCTGGCATAACAAATAAACGAAAAAAAACCAACAAATGTACTAGACAAAGTTTCAGGAACCTGAAGGCACACATTCGACAATTCAAGAACGGATTCTTCTACTCTGCCATTAGGTATCTGAATGGACATTGAACCCATGAACACTACCTCACTATATATTTTCTTCTTTTTGCACTACTTATTTAATTTAACTTTAAATATGTGTGTGTGTATATATATGTATATATACACACATACATATATTTATATATTTACATACACACACTGTGTATATATTTACCATAATTACAGGTTTTATTATTATGTATTGCAATGTACTGCTGCCATATAACAACAAATTCTGTGACATATACCAGTGATATTACACCTGACTCTGATTCTGATTCTGAATTCTGTTTGTGAGGTGTCAGGGGCATGAATCTTTCTCTGGAGAGTCACTGGAGTGAATACCAAGTTGATTTCGGGATCTGCTGTCCCTCACCATGTCTCTTCTTTATTCCTTACTAGCCTACCCTTGAGGTTTTGGGTGAACGTGATCAAGAACCCCCAGTTTGTCTTTGACATCCACAAGAGCAGCATTACGGACGCCTGCCTCTCGGTCGTCGCTCAGACATTCATGGACTCGTGTTCGACTTCGGAGCACAGACTGGGCAAGGACTCCCCATCCAACAAGCTGCTCTACGCCAAGGACATCCCCAACTACAAGAGTTGGGTGGAAAGGTCAGTAATGAACTTCCGTATTTTGAAAGGTCTAGATTGAGTGAATCTGGAGAGGACCTTTCCTATAGTGGGGAGTCTAGGAACAGAGGGCGCAGCTCAGAATAGAGGGATGTCCCTCTATAGAACAGAGATGAAGAGGAATTTCTTTAGCTAAAGTGTGGTGAATCTGTGGAGTTCATTCGCACAGACAGCTGTGGAGGCCTAGTTTAAAGCGGAGGTTGACAGGTTCTTAATTAGTCAGTTTGTCAAAAGTTATGGGGAGAAGGCAGGAGAATGGGGTTGAGATGGATCATACATCAGCCGCAATGGAATGGCGGAGCAGATTCATTGGGCTGAATGGCCTGATACTGCTCCTAGGTCTTATGGTCTAATGAGCTTCTGCAGCGGCTCAGTGCATTCCTTATGACTACCAGATTATAAGCATGTTGCGCGAACGATGCTGCTATATATCATTCTCTTAGCTTTCTGTAACCCATGCCCATTCATAATGAGAAAAATCTTTTACACCCTGGTGAAATATTCAGTCAAACTGGCACTGTATGCCCTTAGCCAATACTTTTTTTTCTAATTTCTTCAAGGAAAAGTGCAGAGAATTATCTTTATCCTGTCTCACTATCAATATTGCCTGGGATTATTTTCTTATTTATTCATTTAGAGATACAGTGTGGAGCAGGCCCTTCTGGCTTAATGAGCATCCCACTTCTTTAACCCCTGCCTAATCACAGGACAATTTACAATAAACAATTAACCCACTAACCCATACGTCTCTGGCTCTCTTCTCACTGCTGCCATCAGGTGGATGGTACAAGACCCTCAGACTCGTACCACCAGGTTCAAGAACAGTTACTACCCCTCAACCACCAGGCTGTATAGTCTCATCTATTGAGATGTTCCCGCAATAAGTTTAAGAATCTCATTTTAAGGACTCTTTATCTTATTATTTCATGCTCACGTTATTTATTGCTGTTTACTTATATTTACATTTGCACATTTTTTTGTCTTTTATGCTCTACGCGATCTTTCATCGATCCTTTTACAGTTACTATTCTATAGGTTTGCTGCATATGCCTGTAGAAAAAGAATCTCAGGGTTATATGTGGTGACATATATGTACCCTAATAATAAAATTTACTTTGATATGTTGAACTTTGAACTTTGAATGTGGGAGAAAACTGGAGCATCGAGAGGAGCGTACAATCTTCTTACAGGGAATGTTGGATTTGAACTCCAAGATCCAAGCTGTAATAGTGCGTGCTAACTACTACGAGGAAGCAGTGTGTAGTTTTTAACGTCAGAAGGCTCCAGTTAACCCTGGTGGATTGGCAGCCTCACTGGACTGCTAGTGAAATGTGGGGAGAGAGCAATAGATGGACAATGCGGAGGGCAGAAAAAGGCACCAGGCAGGAGGCAACATTCAATCAAAATAATATGTGCTGGCATGCCAGTACCAGGTGTCTGATGTCTGGGTCTTCAACAAGAGCCTGCCAGTTTGTCAGGACACCCAGAGTGTCGGAAGGAAGATGGAGGTGAGCAGATGGCTTTTCTCTGATCTGACATTTCTGCCTCTCCTGCTGACAATATTGGTACTGGAATGTTGTTATAAAGAAATAATGAGATTGTCAGGGGAGTAACTGCCTCTTGGGAATATTTTCTTCATTATTTCATATTTAATGTATTTCAGACACCCAACAAGCAGTATATTATTATGCATATTTCTATTTTTCTGTCTAGAAACAAAAATAAACTGAAATTATTCACTGTATAATAGGAAATATTCAATATGCACAATATGGAATGTTCAATATGACATCAAAGTCTGTTCGTTTTTACAGCATATTTTATTGAGTTGTGTATCTTATTCAGAGATATGGTGAGGAGCATGTCCTTCTGGCCCCTGAGTTGCTCTGCCAGCAACCCACCAACTTATCCCCAGCCGGATCACAACAATTTACAATGACCCACTAACCCTTTGGATTGCGGGTGGAAATCCGGAGCACTTGGAGGAAACCCGTGTGCACACGGGAAGGATGTACAAACTTTCTTACAGATGATGCCAGAATTGAATTCCGAACTCGGTCACCCCAAGCTGAAGTAGCATCGTGCTTACCGCTCTGCTGCTGTGGCATCCCAACAGCACAGTAGTGTTAGCACAACACTTCACAGTGCAGGTGACCTGGGTTCAACTCCTGCCACTGTCTGTAAGGATGTTCTCTCCATGACTGCTTGGGTTCCCTCCAGATGCTCTGGTTTCCTCCCACAGTCCAGAGACGTACTAGTTGGTAGGTTAATTGGTCATTGGGCTGGGAATAAATCAGAAGATTGCTAGGCGGTGTGGTTCAAAGGGCTGGAAGGATCTACTCCGCACCATATTTCATAAAATAAATAAATAAATTGTATGAAGGACCATTTGGCTTCTAGGGTCCATGTTATATTAATACTCTGCTCAAGTCTCTTTCCCTCTAAATCTATATGCTATTTGTCAACTCATTTATGTGGGCATTGCTGGCACTTGTTTTTCATCCCTAGTTAGCCACAGGGTGAGGGAGGGGGATTTGGGGGTCGATGTTCTTGTTGCATTTTATGCAGGGGAAGGGGGTTTTGGGGTCCAATGTTCTTGTTGCATTTTGTGAGGGGGAGAGGGGTTTGGGGGGTTGATAATTATGTTCTTATTCTGTTTTTTGTGGGGTGGGTAGGTTTCTCTTTGAATCTGACTTACATGGTTTGCTTTGTTTCGTGGCTATCTGGAGAAGGAGAGTGAGCCTTTGGACCATTAGAGAATTCTAGTGTGTGTGTGTGTGTGTGTGTGTGTGTGTGTGTGTGTGTGTGTGTGTGTGTGTGTGTGTGTGTGTGTGTGTGTGTGTGTGTGTGTGTGTGTGTGTGTGTGTGTGTGTGTGTGTGTGTGTGTGTGTGTGTGTGTGTGTGTGTGTGTGTGTGTGTGTGTGTGTGTGTGTGTGTGTGTGGGGCTTTTTTGGCATTGACCAACAGAAAAAGACTCTTAAGTGTCAAAGTGAAAACAGATCTCTACTAAGTGATCTAAATTAATTACAAACATAGAACAGAAAATAATTGATTGCATGAGTATTCACCCCCCCCCCCTGATTATGACACACCAAATCATCACTGGTGCAATCAATTGGTTTTAGAAGTCACATAATTAGTTAAATGGAGATATGTTTTCGGAGACCTGTGTGCAATCAAGGCGTTTCAATTGACTGTAGTAAAGATGCTATCCGGAAGGTCCAACTACTGGTGAGTCAGTATCCTGGCAAAAACTACACCATGAAGACAAAAGAACACTCCAAGCAACTCCACAAAAAGGTTATTGAGAAGCACAAGTCAGGAGATGGATACAAGAAAATTCTCAAGTCATTGAATATCCCTTGGAGTACAGTTAAGTCAATCATCATGAAATGGAAAGAGTATAGCACAGCTGTAAATCTGTCTAGAGCAGGCCATCCTCAAAAACTGAGTGACCGTGTAAGAAGGGGACTAGTGAGGGAGGCCACTGAGAGACCTATGACAATTCTGGAGGAGTTACAAGCTTCAGTGTCTAAGATGGGAGAGACTGCACATACAACAACTGTTGCCCGGATGCTTCACCAGTCGCAGCTTTATGGGAGAGTGGCAAAGAGAAAGCAACTGTTGAGAAAATCTCACATGAAATCTCAGCTAGAGTTTGCCAGAAGGCATGTGGGAAATTCTGAAGTCAGCTGGAAGAAAATTCTATGGTCTGATGAAACCAAAATTGAGCTTTTTGGCCATCAGACTAAACACTACATTTGGCAAAAGCCAAGCGCCACACATCATCAAAAACACACCATCCCTACCTTGAAGCATGGTGGTGGCTGCATCACACTGTGGGGATGCTTCACTGCAGCAGGCTCTGGAAGGCTTGTGAAGGTAGAGGGAAAAATGAATGCAGCAAAATACAGGGAAATCCTGGAGGAAAACCTGATGCAGTCTGTAAGAGCACTGCGACTTGGGAGATTTGTTTTCCAACGAGACTATGACCCCAAGCGTAAAGCCAAAGCTACACAGGAATGGTTTAAAGACAACAGTTAATGTCCTGCAGTGGCCAAGTCTAGACCTCAATTCAATTGAGAATTTGTGGCTGAACTTGAAAAGGGCTGTTCTCTCATGATCAAGCTATCTGACAGAGCTTTGAGCACTTTATTAAAGAAGAATGGGGAAAAATTACAGAGTCCAGATGTGCAAAGCTGTTAGAGACCTATCCACACAGACATAAGGCTGCAGTAGCTGCCAAAGGTGCATCTACTTGAAGGAGTGAATACCTATCCAATCAATTATTTTGTGTTTTATATTTGTAACTAATTTAGATCACTTAGTAGAGATCTGTTTTCACATTGACACAAAAGTCTTTTTCTGTTGAATGTGTCAAAAAAAAGCCAAATTAAATCTACTGTGATTCAATGTTGTAAAACAATAAAACATGAAAACTTCCAAGGGGGGATGAATACTTTTTATAGGCTCTGTATATATTACTGTATTCTCCACATATATATTCTCTACATCTGGTTAATGGTAGCAGTACTCTCCTAACATCACAGCTGCTTGCAGGAAACAGAATGGTGCACACCCACCTATCACACCACCACATTGCCTGTCATCGAAAGATTTGGATAGTTGTGATAAAATATTAATAATATATATGTATACATTATAGAATTCTCTATCCCTACCTAGGCCTCTAAGGGGATAAGAGAAAAGAATAGGATTTTATAACATTCCTTTATTCACACTTTCTTCTTTGAAATTCTACCCTGGTGGGACTTGAACTCTTATCTGGCATGCTAGCATGTCCACCTGATCTAGATCTTTTCACCCAGTCAGCTTCCCTTTTGTTGCACCCTGTGTGCATGGTACAATGTTCTCACCACTCTCCCAGTGACTTTTATCTCCAAAGTCTTTTATAATTATTTCCAGATGTTTTCATCTCCTCGACAAGTGCAAGCAACTTTTCTGTGTGCACCTATCTGCAGCGTTGAAGTTCAAGTCATGCACAGAAAATCTCAAGACATTTTGGCTTCTTATAACCCTGTGAAATAAAAGGCTTTTAGAAGGGGTGGTTCTTTCAATGGAAGCATTCAGTATCTTTCACAAAATGTGTGAGATTTCAGAAGTGAACTCAAGCCTCACAAGAGGTGCAAAACCCCATGTTGGGACATAATTTGTTCTTCTTTAATTAGAAAGCCACAGTTGCTGTCGTGGACAGGTGTAAATTGCAATTTCGAGTCCCATTGAGTCATTGGGTTTGCACTGTTGGAGGAGATGCTTTAACCCAACAATCCTGCACTAATTGGCACGTTGTTACTAGCAGATAATCAAAGATCTCCCTGTTCCTCATGGAAAGCAATTTATTCCCACAACCCAGCCCAGATTTCCATCCCCATCTGCTGTTGCTGACGTTATCTCTAACAATCTGACACACCAACTGATTAAACTTCTTGAGTGGGTGTAAAAATTCAACAACATGTTTTTTTTTTGGAAAAGAACAGGCAGCTTTTCTTCCAGATTACCAGAAAGCAGGCATCACTGGCAACTCGAGCACTGATGGCAAGCTGAATACTTGAGCCACTGCAGTCCATGTGCTGAAGGTACTGCCATGAAAGGAGCTCAAGGATTTTGTCCATCAATGATGATGGTGCTTTCCCTGTTGCCCCTCATCCAATCCCACTAAAGCCAGATTCCTTGATCGTTATCAATTACTGATTATCAAAACTGGACTGGCTCTTTCCTTTACATTGTAGCAGGGACCTGCACATCAAAAGACCCTAGGGGCTGTCTGTGATGGGTTTCAGCATGGGAATGTTGGTCCAGGATTTCCCCTCATACCTGAGTTTATTTCCTGGCCTTTTGACTGAATGACCCACAGATGATTTATGGAGGAGGTAGCTACTCTTGGCTTCAATCCCTGAATGATGTGCTCTGATACAAGTCTCAGATTCAGATTCAAATTGATTCATCACACATAGCGTTAGCAATCAGCATGCCGAAGGATGTGCTGGAGACAGCCCTCAAGTGTCACCGAACATTCCGGCGTCAACATAGTATGTCCACCATGCCCAGCCAAACAACATGGAATACAAACAGAGCTTAGCAGGTGACAAAGCAATACAAACCCTGTTCCTCCTTCCCACCCAGTCCAAGTTCATCCACTAGATATTTGTTAAAAACCAAGATGACAACAACCAGTCCAATCCTATCTTGAGCCTTAGACAAAAAGGGAAATGCGAGAAGAACGCTACCAGTCAAGCAGCCTCTGTGGAAGTAGAAACCGGTTAACATTTCAGGCCGTAGACCTCCATCAGAACACTTAGAATTTTGTTGTGGTACCTGACCTGATTTAAACCTGAATCCTACTGTCTCACACCCTCAGGTAACCTGTATGTACAGGGAGAACAATCATCATGAATGTAAAGGACTGGGACAACATGCAAGCTACTCTTTGTAATACATACATACAAAATGCTGGAGGAACTCAGCAGGACAGGCAGCATTTATGGAGGGGAATAAAGAGTCGATGTTTCAGGTCAAGACTCTTCATCAGATTGGGAAGGAAGGGAGAAGAAAACAGGTGGGGGAGGGGAGAGCTGTACAAGCTGGAAGATGTTAGGTGAGGCGGAAGATAGGTGGATGGAGGAGGGGGGTAAGTGAGAAGCTGGGAGGAGATAGATTGAAAAGGGAAAGGTGTGAAGAAGATGGACTGTGATAGGAGAGGAGAGTGGACCATGGGAGAAAGTAGGGAGTGGCAGGTGAGCAGAAACATAGAAATCTACAGCACCTTTCAGGCCCTTTGGCCCACAATGTTGTGCCAACTATGTAACCTACTCTAGAAAGTGCCTGGAATTTCCCTATTGCATAACCCTCTATTTTTCAAAGCTCCATGTGCCTATCAGAGTCTCTTAAAAGACCCTATTGTATCCGCCTCCACCACTGTCTCCAGCAGTGCATTCCACGCACCCACCACTCCCTGTGTGAAAAAAGGAGAGAAGTGGTAAGAGGGGAGCTGGAATAGGGATTGGAAAAAGAGAATGGAGAAAGGAAAACAAATATTGTAATTACACGTGACAGATGTTGTCTCTGCCTTCTGAGTCAGACAGACAGACAGACATACTTCATTGATCCCGAGGGAAATTGGGTTTCGTTACAGCCGCACCAACCAAGAATAGTGTAGAAAGATAGCAATATAAAACCATAAATAATAAAATAATAATAAGTTAATCATGCCAAATGGAAATAAGTCCAGGACAAGCCTATTGGCTCAGGGTGTCTGACACTCCGAGGGAGGAGTTGTAAAGTTTGATGGCCACAGGCAGGAATGACTTCCTATGACGCTCAGTGTTACATCTCGGTGGAATGAGTCTCTGGCTGAACGTACTCCTGTGCCTAAACAGTATATTATGGAGTGGATGGGAGTCATTGTCCAAGATGGCATGCAACTTGGACAGCATCCTCTTTTCAGACACCACCGTCAGAGTCCAGTTCCACCCCCACAACGTCACTGGCCTTACGAATGAGTTTGTTGATTCTGTTGGTGTCTGCTACCCTCAGCCTGCTGGCCCAGCACACAACAGCAAGCATGATAGCACTGGCCACCACAGACTCGTAGAACATCCTCAGCATCGTCCGGCAGATGTTATGTCCTGATGTTATGTGAGAAATACAGCATGCTGTCTGAGACATAAGGAGGGTACACCCCAGTACTAACTGTATAAAACCCTTCAAGTGTTACCTAAATGGACATATGTTTGTCCCAAGAACTAAGGCTAGTGTACCTTCTTATTCTCTAGACCAGCAGAAAGGATTTATCTGGCAATGAATGATGCTTCTTTTGCACTTCATGTTCTTTGATTTAAATCAATTGCTTGAAGTGAAAACAATTAATATGAAGAATGGATTGAGAACTTTCTACAATATGAATCCAACAAGTTGGAGAAGAAAAAGTGATTCCTTAAAATTAACCTTAAACTTTATTGAACCTGACAAATTTATTCAAGGGGAATAGACAGACTCTGTCCCAGCGGTGTCCTTTAGTAGCAGCACTCTTATTATTGGCAATGGCTAACAAATTCCCGGCACCTCTAAACACTCAGGAAACCCAGTTTCCTGGTTGCTATTGAGTATCCAGTTGGAGTGATAGAATGGGTCGTTCACTAAGTTAATGTAAAATCTTCCAGAGACTTGTGACCTAAAATGTACATTATTTATCTTTGTTTAGAGATTGAAGATGGAACATAACACTGGTACTCTGGGCTGGCTGGTTATAGTGGAATAGTCACCTGCACTAGGTGGTTCCAAGTAAATGTATAATCAAAGTACATATGTGTCTCTATGTACACCCCTTTCTTGTGAGCATACTCAATAAATCCATAATAGAATAATAATCAATACAGAATCAATGAAAGATCACACCAACTTCAACGATGCGGAAAAGCCGCAACTACCTGTCGTGTGGTGCCATCCCACACTGGAGTGTCAGTTTTACAGTGTGGTGTTTCACTATAATGTGGCATCACCTCTGTCACTGATGTGATGTTCTACATTGACATGTGACCCCACACTGGGATGAGACCTTGCAGTGATGTGTCACCCAGCTCCAGGATGATAACCCCTACGGGGATGTGACACCTCGGATTGGGCTGAGACCCTACAACAATGTCAGTGTGTCACCCCATGTTTGGGTAATAACCAACAGCCCGAGGCCACCCAACAACTGGATATCAATCCCATCCAAAATGCACTGTAGAAACGATGAGGAATTTTGGATGCTGTTGGTTGATTATTGTCACGTGCTGAGATACAATGGAAGTGCCTGCTGTTCATACAGATCAGATCATTGCACAGTGCGTTGAGGTAGATCAAAGTAAAGCATTAATAATGCAGAATGCAGTGCAACAACCGCAGAGAAAGTGTAGTGCAGGTAGACAATAAGGTGCAAAATCATAACAGGGTACAGTACTGTGCTTGTGTCTGAGGCACACACACACATATATATATGTAGTTAGGGTGCTTAAGACTAAGCTTGTAAAATCTGGCAGGAGCAAAGAATGTTGGGAATGGTGAGGTTGGAGCGCCACAGAAGGGGTGTGGCAGAGGAGGAGTGCCAGGGGCAGGGGGTGCACAGGTGCAGACACACCCTGCCCTGAGACACTGGGCAAGGTAATTTGATTGCAAACGATTGGTTTATTAATCATTACAGAATGTCTCTCTGGTGCTTCCTGCTCCCTCCCCTCTCCCTGTCACCCTTTTCCCAACCATGATACCCCCTCTCCCTGCCCCCCTTCCCACTCTCAGTCCACAATAGAGACGTGTATCAAAATCAGGTTTCTCATCGCTCACATATGTAATGTCTTAGGCACATATATATAGCTAGGGTGCTTAAGATTTTTGCGGAGTACTATAGATTGTGAGGTCAATAGCCCATTGTATTGTCCAAAGGTCCGATAACAGTGGGGTAATGTTGTCCTCAAGCCTGGTGATGCAAAGAGGTCCCAGTTTTTTCTTTCTGCTCTGAGGAGATGCATCTCCTTTCTGTCTTTAATTGTCAGTAATGCTTCATGAAGTGGCAGAAATGGACCACGTAGCTAAATTGTCCATTTTTTTTGTTGCAGGTACTATGCAGACATCGGAAAAATGCCAGCCATCAGTGACCAGGACATGAATGCCTATCTAGCGGAACAGTCCCGAATGCACATGGCTGAGTTCAATGCAATAAGTGCCCTCAGTGAAATCTATTCCTATGTTAGCAAATACAGTGAGGAGGTAATTCTTTATAATCACCTACATCAGATGTACAGTGAGATCTTGGGAGTGCAGGTTCACAGTTCCCTAAAAGTGGCAACACAGCAGATAGGCTGGTGAAGAAGGCATGCAGCATACTTGGTTCTGTTGGTCAGGCTGCTGAGTATAAAGGTTGTCAAGTCGTGTTGCAGCTGTACAAAACTTTGGACAGTCGACATTTTGGAGTTTTGTATGCAGTTCTGGTCAGTGCAGTACGGGAAGTTTCTCTCAGCTTTGCAAAGGGTGTGGAAGAGATTTACTAAGATGTTGTCTGAATTAGAGAGTATTGGATGTAAGGAGAGGTTGGACAGACGCGGATAGTTTCCTCTGGAGTGTCAGAGGCTGAGGGATGACATGATTGAAGTATAGAAAATTATGAAAAAGCATAGATAAGATAGACAGAACTTTTTCCCATGATGGAATTGTCAAATATTAGAAGGCGCGAGGGCGAAAATTTAAAGGAGATTTAGATGGCAAGGTTTTTTTATACAGAGAGTGATGGCAGATATGTTAGCAATGTTTAAAGACATTCAATGGACATGAACAAGCCATGAATAGGGGAGAAAGTTATGCAGACAGTTATGCAGTTTAAATTTGCAACAGGGTCAGCACAGGTGACGGGCTGTAGGATGAAGGGCTGTTTCCTGTACTGTACAATGTTCTTAACCTCCAGAGCACCCGTGCTTCTCCAATTCCAGCCTCTCAAACATCTTCAGATCTAATTTCCCCAAAACTAGTGGTAGTTGCACTAGCTGCCTGGGTCCCCAGTTCAGAAATTAACCTCTCCTCCTCTCTGTTTCTTTAAGATAATCCTCAAGGAATGAATAAAGGCCATCTGACCAAACATCACATTTGGCCTGGTGTCAAATTTTCTTTGCTATTAGTCTCATGGTATGCCTTGGTCCGTATTGCCAGTTACGTCACATGATGTCAATAAAAGTTATTATTAATACCTGAGGTATTGGCATTCAGCTGATGTCCGATACCCCAGCTGAATGGGGTGTGATGGGTAAGATATTGGATCAGAATTCAGTGGACCCTGGAGCAGGAGATGCAACTGTTAATCCCATCTATGCAGTTAGGAAACTGATGTTCACATAAATCTGCTTTGAAAAAAACTATTCTCATTGACAATAACCATGAATTGTGGCAAGAATTCTTCTCGTTCATGAATGTACTTTAGAGTAGGAATTCTGCTGCTCTTGTCCAGTTTGGTTTGTGTGTGACTCAAGCCCCACCACAATAGGTAGATAGACGCTTTACTGATCCCAAAGGAAGTTACAGTGTCACAGTAGCATTACAAGTACACAGATATACAAATATTAGAAGAGAAGTAAGAAAGAATAAAAAATAAGTTACCTCAAACAGCCTAACGGGGGGGGGGGGGGGGGGGTCATCATTTCCCCAGCTATAGATTGACTCATTATAGAGCCTAATGGCCAAGGGTAAGAATGACCTGATATAGTGCTTTCTGGAGCAGCGCAGATGTCTTAGTTTATTACTGAAAGTAATCCTCTGTTCAGCCAAGGTGGCATGCCAAAGGTGAGAGAAACCTTGTCCAGAATTGCTGGGATTTTGTGTAGGGCCCTTTGTTCTAACACTGCCTCCAATGTGTCCAGTTTGACTCCTATAACAGACAGCCTTTCTGATCAGTTTATTGAGCCTGTTGGCATCACCCGTGTTGATGTCATTGCCCCAGAACACCACCACATAGAAGATTGTACTGATGACAACAGTCTGATGGAAAGTGTGAAGTTCTGGAATGTGATCAGTTCTGAAACGTTCTAATTTATTTTTATTTTCATTTATTTTTTGATATATAGCGCAATCCCCTGATTTAACCATAACCTAATCACAGGACAATTTACAATGACCAATTAATCTACCAACTGGTATGTCTTTGGACTGTGGGAGGAGAGCGGAGCATCTGGGGAAAATGTAGAAACTCCTTTCAGACAGTGGTGGGAATTGAAACCGGGTCATTGGTACCGTAAAGCGTTGTGCTAACCACTACACTACCTTGCCGCCCCCACGGTAGCAGTTCAGGATGGACTAAGCACATTAGGCTTGCCAGTAAAGTCCTTAATCAGAGAATTAATTGATGGCAGATTGCACCTTTAGTTCATTATATTTATTGTGTTTTTTTATGCTGCATTGGATCCGGAGTAACAATCATTTTGTTCTACTTTGCACTTGTGTACTGAAGAATGACAATAAACAATCTTGAATCTTGAAAAGCCTGTATATGAAAAGCAGATATCATTTGAAATTTATTGAATATTGGGCAGTAGATATACATTTCTCCTCAGACTTTGGAATGTATCCGAAGCCTCAACTAGTATTTTCCGGCAATGTAAGAATTTTTTTTTGATTAGTGCCAGAAGTGCTATATTAAAACCATCTTTCATTTGTGTTCTCATCCACAGATAGTAAGTACTCTAGAATGTGAAGAGCAGTCCAGGAGGCAGAGATTAGCTTACAAACTCGAACAGGTAATTGCTCTCATGTCGATAGAGAGCTGAGTGGCAATCTCAAGGAACGCTGGGTAAAAGAAGCCAAGCTGTGCCTGACTAAAGATGGTCGCCTTTCAAGTGCAAGTTACGATTGGTTCAAGCAACGTCACCTTGATCATCTATCTCTCCATTATCCCTGCGTTTTCATCTTTTATTCTCCTTCACAGTCTCACTCTCTCTCACCCACAACATCACTGGATACTTCAAAATGTGAAAGGTTCAAAGTAACAACTCACATCATGGTTTGTAAAATAGAGCAGCGAACATTCACAAAGAAAACATTGGCAAGTGACTAAAGACCATGATAATTTTCTCAGCCATCATCTCCAGAGGAACTTGGTAACCTTTCCTCTCGTTAAGTAAGTGATGGGAACCAGGAAAGATGGAAGATCCTGATATTTTGTGGGAAGCTGAAAGCGATTTCCTTTCGGATAGGTTGGTATCGAATTTGGCTTCAACCTGAGGCCTTTTTTAATGAAAATATCTCTGATCAGTGAGACAATAGTGTTGTTTAATGTTCAGTTGACTTTATGGCCAGAGATTGTGGATCTATTAGAAAGAAAAAGAAATTGTGCATGAGAATTATAGTCTATCTGGTCTGTGAGAAGAGAGGAGAAAATGACAAAATGGCGGAAGATGGACCAATCGGGCTTGGGGCTTTTTTTTATTCAAAAGCTATGTTTATGGACTATCATGTCAGGAGAGGAAAGGTCAGAGTTATGTGCACACATTTAACATAAAGGTACATACACACACACACACGCAAACACACACACACAGAAAAGTAAACACTTAGATATGCTCACAGAGACTCATGCAAAAACAAAGGTACCCTAAATCCTAAGCCTTGATTTATTAAGGAAAACGTTGAAGTGTATGTGATGATGTCAACACATTTCAAGCAGACGGACAGGTTAGATTTTCACAGAGTTATTTAAGGGGCAGTGACTCTGGAGATACTGGCAAATGAAATGACATTTTGGTTTGGAAACCATGGATTCTCCCGGCCAGCGAAGACCAAAGGATTCCAGTGCTGATGGAAAAAAAGTGCCACTGTGGATTATCATTTTATTTACAGACGTCTACCTAACATGCAAGGTTCCTCATGACACACAAAACAAAAACATGAGCGACTAGCTGGCTCCAGACAAGCATTCCTTTTTATTTGCACAGGAGTACACACAGAATGACAAACTGTGAATTTTATTTATAGAAGATGGCTAAAGAAAGAAATAAATAAAAACTGCTAAAGCGAAGACATGATTTGCACGTGTTATATGTAGGAGCCAGGATCTTGGGATGGGGGGGGTGGGGAAGGGGTTGCTAGGAGACCCAAGCCTCAGGACATATCACAGCACTGCAATGAGAGGCTGATTGGAATATTATTTCTTCCCCTCTCCCCCCAGGACATTTATACATATTGTATTATTGTGGAATCTCAAATCTGCTCCCTCCTCTTCACCCACCAACTTGTTCAGCTCAAAAAAATATATAAAAAGAGACTTTTTAAAACACGAGCTTTTTTTGCCTTGAACTGTGCCAGACTTGTATTGTGGATGTGATAGGTCAATTCCTGGCAGTGACCTGGGTACTTGTTTTCTTTTTAATATTATTTGTTCCTTTTTTTTTAAATATAAAAAGTGCATGTAATAATGAACCTGGGAAGCAAAGACTGATACCAAACTGCAATGCCACGATCGTGAATGTGTCCTTCTTGATTTCTTTCAGTTCCTTTTTGCTTGAGAATAGTGTGTCTGGCCTGAATGGATTGTTATGTGAACATCTCTATTTAAAGACAATTTGTAACAACATACCCTTAGAAGCCAATGTTAGAATTCATCAAGACGAAACAACATAGGTTTTTATCCTAATAACGATGTAATTAAATATACTACTTAAACAAAGAGATGAATGGACCCAACAAAGGCTAGCTTCAGTACTTTGTTATATCAATTGTATACCTGTGTATGTAAATATGATGCATTCCTATTTTGCAGTTCACAACTAAAAAGTTTACTATTTGTAATATAGAATAAAGTTTATTACAAAAACTGAGTTTGAGGCTCTCTAATGATTTGCAAAGTGACCACAGTGTTACTGGAAGTATCTCATTAATCATCAAGGCTGCAAGTATTGCCAACAAGGAGAAACTTTCTGCCTCAATGTTAAGTGCCTTTTGGAACCAGGTTTATTGTCACTGCATATGTAGTGAAATTGGTTGTTTTGTAGCAGCAGTACAAATCCAACACATGACAATTACTACAAATTACACAAAGAACATACCGTATAAAATAAATAAATGACAGAAAAAGAGAGCAAAATAGTGATCCAATCACAAACAGGAGAAAAATCTGCAGATGCTGGAAATCCAAGCAATAGGCACAAAATGCTGGAGGAACTCAGTAGGCCTGGCATCATCTATAGAAAAAAGTACAGTCATCATTTCAGCCTGAAACTTCAGTTGCCAGCAAAATAGTGAGGTAGTGTTCACGGACCATTCAAAAACCTGATATTAGAGAGGATGAAGACGAAGACATACTAAAACATCGAGTGTGCATCTTCAGGCTCCTGTACTTCCTCATTGATGTTAGCATTGAGAAGAGGACACAGTGAGGGTCCTTCATGATAGATGCTCCCTTCTTGACACACCACCTCTTGAAGATGTCCTTGATGGCGAGGAGATTAGTGCCCATGATGGGGTTAACTGCTTTAAGGCAGGGGTCCCAACCTTTTTGATGCCATTTTCTGAGAGGTCCGTTCACCCCAAGTTGGGAGCCCCTACTGTAAGGTGTGTGGAGGGAAATGTTGAAAAGAGCGATTCCGGGTACCTAAACACACATTGGTAAATGCCTGCATCACACAGGCATCCACCAGTGTGTGATAGGAAAGAGGTGGACATAGACGCAAAAAACAATATTTAAAAGGCATTTACACAGTCCCATGAATAGGCTGGGAATGAAGTGATTTAGACCATGTGCTGGCAGATAGGCTCAGTTTTGATTGGCATATTGGTTGGCATGGAAACCATGCGCCAAAGGACCTATTCCTGTGCGGTACTTTTATGTTCCATGGCGTTATTAGAAGTAGACCATGATATGCTGGACCAGTCATAATTTCCTATCCAATATCTCTAAATTTTGCTTCAAATCTATCTTGTTAAAATATGGTAAATTTCTCTTCTACCAACTAAAAGTCTGATCTAATAAAATTTCTGGATAGATGTGTTGGGAAGAGCATATTGACAAACTTTTGTAGATGTGTGGTCAAGAGTTTATTGACTGGTTGCATCATAGCCTGATATGGAAACACCAATGCCCTTGAACAAAAAAAACCCTACAAAAAGTAGTGTATATGGCCCAGTCTATCGCAGGTAAAGCCCTCCCCACCATTGAGCATGTCTACACGATGCACTGTTGCAGGAAAGCAGCATCCACCATCCAGGAGCCCCCACCACCCAGATCAGGCTCTCTTTTCACTACTGCCATCAGGAAGGAGGTACAGGAGCCTCAGGTCCCACCACCACCAGGTTCAGGGACAGTTATTACCCCTCAGCCATCAGGTTCTTGAACCAGGGGGGATAACTTCACTCATCTCATCACTGAACTGCTCCCACAATCTACAGATTCATTTTCAAGGACACTTCATGTCACGTTCTCAATATTTATTGCTTATTTAATTATTTATTCTATTTTGTATTTGCACATTGCTTGTTTGTCCATTCTATTGGGTGCTGTCTTTCATTGCTTCTCCTGTGTTTTTTGGATTCGCTGTGATTGTTCACAAGAAAATGAATCTCAGGGTTGTGCATTTTGACATATATGTGCTTTGATAATAAATTTATTTTTTGAACTTAGAACTTTGAATTATGCTTCTGAAATTTAATTCCGTTGAAGTCAGTGAACCTGAATTTCAGATGTGGAGTTCAGCACATTGTGCTGTGAACAATGAATTTCTAATCCCTCGATGCAACCAGCTGGTCAGAATCTGAAACTAAAATTGAAACAGGTTAATTCTGGAGCTACACCAAGGATCAAGATGTTAACCTAGCCTTCTGGTTTAGTTGTTGAAGCTCTGTTGTGTGGTATATTATTTACATTTTAATGAGAAGTATTCCTCAGAATTCAAAGTTCAAAGCACATTTGTTATCGAAGTGTGTATACCAATACAACCTTGAGATTCGCCTTCTTGCAGGCAGCCACGAAACAAAGAAATGCGATAGAATTCACCAACAGCTCCACACCACAATGATAGTCATACATCCAATGTGTGAAAATGGAAGAACAGTTGGTGCAAACAATAAAACACACACAACATGAGCCATAGAGTCCCTGAAAGTAAGCCCATAACTACACTGCAGCCGGTCCAGGGGCCGACGGCTGCGGGCCACAGACGTGGAGCCAGTTTCAGATCTGAGGTGCGTGCGGAAAGCTACAGGCCACAGCTGCATCCTAGAGCCACTCATTGATTTTATACCTTAGAGCTGCAACTGTAGCAGTTTGGAAACACTTTCATCCATGTCAATGGGGCATACATCCCAGGGGCACTTCTCCTATTATCTGCATCATTTTATTACAGGTTAGGAAGCACTGTCATCTACCTAAAATTGGCTTGACTTTCCAGCACAGTGACAGGTAAGCTCCAAATTGTTGCTAACTGACAGTTGATTGAATATTTTGTCTCTCCCTACACATTTTCACCCCATCTTTCCCAAGCGTGCTATTTCATGCTGAGATGAAAATCTCAGGCTTTCTCCTCTCCTCGGCTTTTTTTCCGAGCAGCAATTCTCAATTTGTGTACCAGCGTGCAGTAAGTGTCACACCAAACCTGATTATTTCCCTTGCTGACCTCCGTACTTTGCCTGCCTTTGTCTGAGATGAGAAAGGATGAGCAGTAACAAGTAGAACAGTCCAGTTTCAGTTGACATTCCCAGATGGATTAAGTTCTCATTTCCCACTATCTAATGTACCCAAAATGGTCCATCACAATCTTTAGCCTCCATATCCACCTTTTGAGAATGAGGGAGAAATCTGTCTCGAAAACAAGCAAGGCTAAATTGGAAATAATTCAAAAAATATGTAGCTCGGTTGGTCGATGGTTGGGTTGAGTTATTCTCCAATCTTGGCAACTTACTTGCAACCATTTCAACACCATTTGAAGAGACATCATCAGCGTGCTGTTAATTGACAGTGCACTGATGATGTTTTCTCATATGGTGATGAAACATTTGCAAATAAATTGCCAAGATTGGAGACCAACTCGACCCAATCAAGGGTAAATTTATTGAACTACTAAAATTCAGCCCAAATTTAGTCTATGTAAATATGTTTCCTATGAGAGGTCAACATGGAATTAACCAAACATGTCCACAGCAGCAGGGAGGTGGTATCATTTCTGAGCATAGAACAATACAGCACAGTACAGTCCCATCAGCACATAACATTGTAACCTCCACCAAAATCAATTTAATTTTTCCCACCCACAAAGCCCTTCATTTTTCACTCATCTGAAAGTCTCTAGGTGTCCCTAATGTATCTGCCTCTGCTACCACCTTGGGCAGTGTATTCCACACACACACCACTCTCCTTTTAAAAAACCTACCCCTGACATCCTGCCCCTATATTTTTCTCCAATCACCTTAAAAGTATGTCCTCTCATATTAGCAACTGGTGTCCTGAGTACAAGGTGCTAGCTATCCACTCCATCAATGCCTCTTATTAACTTTTCCACCTCTATCTTTACACCACCTTTGTTTCAAAGAGGAAAGCCCTAGATCACTCGGTCTTTCCTTATATGAGATGCTCTCTAATCCTGGTAAATCTCCTCTGCATGCCCTCTAAAGCTTCCACATCCTTTCAATAATGAGGTGAGCAGAGTTAAATACAATTCTTCAAGTGTGATCTAAGCAGAGTTTTATAGAGTTGTAACATTACCAATGTTGTACTGGGATATGGATGATGCTAATAAGCCCAGCAATTATTGATCATTCTAATTATTCAAGTTGCTAGTGAGTCTCCTACCTTAACTTCTGCAGTTCTTGTGGCAAAGGCTCTCACAAGCAAGGAGATTGGGAGTTTAGCCAACACCATGAAAGAAGCAGCAAACAATCTGCTGGAGGAACTAAGCCAGTTGGGCTGCACCTATGGGGGAGAGGACTTGATGTTGGGCTTCGACCCAAAATGTCAATGATTCCTCTATCCCCATCCACCTGTCGTTCCTCATGTCTCCAGTGTGGAAGGAAGCACTGATAAGTTTGTGAGTATTGGCAGAGAGAGTGATTTAACTAGTGCCCATGTTCCAAAGTTCCTGCTAGTAACGGTGCTACTGAAGAAACAGTGATTGATTGCAGTGCTTGTGATAGATGCTGCACACTATGAGATACAGGAACAGAATTAGGCAATTCGGCCCATCAAGTCTGCTCCAGCATTTCATCATGGCAATTTATTATCCTTCTCAACCCCTTTTTGCCTTCTCCCCATCATTTTGATACCCTGACTAATTAAGAACTTATCAACCACCGCTTCAAATATACCCAATGACTTGACTCCACAGACACCTGGGGCAATGAATTCCACAGATTCACCACGTTCTGGCTAAAGAAACTCCTCCTCATCTCTATTCTGAAGGTGTGCCCTCAGGTCCTAGAATCCCCCTACTATAGGAAACATCCCCTCCACATCCACTCTGTGTAGGTCTTTCAATATTCAATAGGTTTCAGTGAGATCCCCCCTCATTCTCCTCAACTCCATTGAGTACAGGCCCAGAGCCATCAAGCACTCCTTTCATTCATGGGATCACTTTTGTAAACCTCCTCTGGACCTTCTCCCCTGTCAGCACATCTTTTCTTGGATAAGGGACATGGAGTACTAGTGGAGGAGTGGCTCAAATGTACCATGTGCTGGTATAATTTAACACAAACAAGAAACTCCTCCATCAAAATAACAGATAGCAAAATGTCAAGTAACCAATTAAGATTCAAGATTGTTTAATGTCAATTCCTGTACCCAAGCGTAAGGAGAACAAAATAATTGTTACTCTGGACCAATGCAGCACAAAGTACACAAAAGATAAAGAACAAATAAATAATAATAATAAAAACATACAATAAATATAAATAACTCAATACCTACCTTCTCTGTCATAACAGGCAGGCATTTAGGGCAGCAATGAAGGTCCTCCATCTCTGGCTGTGTTCAGGGCTTCCTTCATCATGTCAGTAGCTTCCTCTTGATTTTCACTACTGTCAGTCATGCAAGTCCAGGGTAGAGATTCAGGAATACAGTTGCACTCAGATGTAGAAGGATTCTTCTTGTTGCTTCTGTAACAGTTTTGTTTACCAGTCAACCTCGCCAGTCCTGAGCTGAACGCTCAAACCTGAAGGAATGATGGGCCATGCTTAGTCTTTGATCTGTTTGGCATTGGTGACCCTACCAAGAGCCAAATCATAAAGCCCAGATTCTAGCCAGCATAGCCCTCCAGGTCACTGAGGCACACAAGCCTCCAAACCCAATGACAAGGTTGTGGTCCTCATGGAGGAAATATAAATACATATGATAGCTTATTTACATAGATTGATGATATGTCCATAGAGTGACACTAGGCTGTACGTAAGGTGATTGATGAGAAATAAGAAAATAGTGGTGGAGTTAGTGGGTGGAGTTGTTGATGGGTCTCACTGCTTGGGGAAAGTAACTGTTCTTGAATCTGGTAGTACTGACATGAACACTACGTAATACCTACAATAATTTCTTGCCTGAAGTTACATTTTTGAAACATTTCAAAGCATTTTGCACGGGTTGAATATTCTTTACCACACTGATTCAATGAACATACAGCATGGATACTGGAATTTTGGACCAAACAATCCACACGGACCACAGTGTCTACCCAGTTTGCATGAACTTCCGGTATTCAGCCCACAGTCCTCCAAGCCCCTACCCTCCGTGTACCTATGCAAGTGCTTCTTCAATAATACTGTTTTACCTGCCTCCATCTCTGGCAGCTTGTTTCATACACTCACCTCCCCATGTGTGAAAATATTGCCCCCTCAGGTCCCTTTTAAATCAGTCTGTCCCTCACCCTAAACCTATGCCCAATAGCTTGGACTCCCCTAGCACAGGAGAAAGACATTATCAATCCACCTTATCAATATCTCTCATAATTCTGGACATTTCTATAAGAGAAACTGTTGACCTTTCGGGCTGAGACCCTTCATCAGGACTGGAAATGAATGGGGAAGACAACAGAATAAAAAGGTGGGGGAGGGGAAGGAGGATAGCTAGCAGGTTGAGCATGGTGCGACTAGTTTCCTGAACTGCATATACTCCAGTGCAAGAAGTGACGTAGGAAAGGTGGATGATAGTGCTGAAGGTGAGGTAGCTGGTTTACAAACAATGTGTAGGAAGTTGAGGGGGCAAAATTGCAGTCAACAGGATGAGTTGCAACATAAAGGTGGACAAAATCTAAAAGGGTGAATACAGGACTGAAGGTGTTGCATCTGAATCCACGCAGTAGATAGAATAAGGTAGATGAACTTGTAGTACAGTTACGGATTGACATGTATTCTAAAGAGAATGTTCTTGGGAAACTGAAAGACCTGAAGGTAAATAAGTCACCTGGACCAAATGGTGTACACCCTGGGGTTCTGAGGGAGGTGGCCGAAGAGATTGTGGAGGCATTAGTAATGATCTTTCAAGAATCACTAGATCCTAGAATGGTTCCAGAAGTCTAGAAAATTGAAAATGTCACTCCACTCTTCAAGAAGGAGAGAGGCAGAAGAAAGGAAACTATAGGCTAGTTAAGTCTAAACTCAAAGGTTAGGAAACTGTCAGAGTTGATTATTAAGGGTGATGTCTCATGGTACTTGGAGGCACATGATTAAATAGGCTGTAGTCAGCATAGTTTCATGGGAAAATCTTGCCTGACAAATCTGTTGAAATTCTTTGAAGAAATAAAAAACAGGATAGACAAAGGAGAATTGGCTGATGTTGTGTACCTTGATTTTTCAGAAGGCCTTTAACAAGGCACCATATGAGGCTGCTTAACAAGCTATGAGCCCAAGATATTACAGGAAGCATTCTAGCAGGGATAAAGCAGCGGCTGATTGGCAAAAGGCAAAGAGGCAAAGAGTGGGAATAAAGAGAGCCTTTTCTGCATGGCCGCCGGTGGCTAGTTGTGTGTCACAGGGGTCTGTGTTGGGACCGATTCTTTATGTAAATGATTTAGATGATGGAATTGATGGCTTTGTTGCAAAGATTGCAAATGATATAAAGATAGGTGGAGGGGCAGGTAGTTTTGAGGAAGTAGAAAGGCAACAGAAGGACTTAGACAGATTGGGACAATGGGGAAAGAAGTGGCAGATGGAGTACAGTTGGGAAGTGTATGTTCGTGTACTTTAGTTGAAGAAATTAAAGGGTAGACTATTTTTTTAAGTGGAGAGAAAATCCAAAAATTGAGGTGCAAACGGACTTGGGAGTCCTAGCGCGGATTCCGTAAAGGTTAATTTGTAGGTTGACTCTGTAGTGAGGAAAGCAGATGTGAAGTTAGCATTAATTTCAAGAGGACTAGAACATAACAGCGAAGATGAAATGTTGAGACCTTATAAAGCACTGGTGATAGATAGATAGATATTTTCATTGATCCCAAAGGAAATTACAGTGTTACAGTAGCATTACAAGTGCACAGATATACAAATATTAGAAGAGAAGTAAGAACGTATAAAAAATAATTTACCTCAGTCTAACAGGAAGGGGCCATCACTTCTCCAGCTGTATGTTGACTCATTATAAAGTCTAATAGCCGAGGGTTAGAATGACCTCATTTAGTGCTCTTTGGAGCAGCACAGTTGTCTTAGTCTATTACTAAAAGTGTTCCTCTGTTCAGCCAAACTAGAATGCAGAGAGTGAGAAACATTGTCCAGAATTGTCAGGATTTTCCATAGGGTCTTTTGTTCTACCACAGCCTCCAGTGTGTCCAGTTTGACTCCTATAACAGAGCCAGCCTTTCTAATCAGTTTATTGAGCCTGTTGGCATCATCTGTGTTGATGCCATTGCCCCAGCACACCACCGCATAGAAGATTGTACTGGTGACAACAGACTGGTAGAACATGTGAAGGAGAGGCCTGCATACTCCAAAGGACCTCAGTTTCCTCTGGAAGTAGAGGCCAATCTAGTCTTTCTTGTACACAGTCTCTGTGTTGGTGCTCCACTCAAGTCTGTCATCCAGGTGCACTCTCTGGTACTTGTAGGTCCTCACTACATCCATGTCCGTACCATCAATAGTAACAGGGAACAGTGCAGGCTTAGTCTTCCATCACCATCTCCTTTCAACTTGCACCATTTGACAAAGTCCTCCACCAGAGTCCTGTATTCATCTTTCTGTCCTCCCTTTATACAGCCAACTATTGCTGAGTCATCAGACTTTCTGCAGATGACATGACACAGTGTTGTATCTAAAGTCTGAGGTATACAGGTAAACAGGAAGGGAGCCATTACAGCTCCCTGTGGGATCCCAGTGCTTCTTATAGCCATGTCTGACACACAGCTCTGAAGCCACAGCTGTGGAGGCTAAGTCTTTATATATATTTAAGGCAGAAATTAATAGATTCTTGATTGGTCAGGGCATGAAGGGATATGGGGAGAAGGCAGGAAATTGGGGCTGACGCAAAAATTGGATCAGCCATGATGAAATGGCGGAGCAAACTCGATGAGCCTATAGGCCTAATTCTGCTCCTATATCTTATGGTCTTTTAAAGGGATACGCAGGTGAAGCTAGGTGGGTAGGAAAGTTAAAGTGCCGGAGAGGAAGGAACCCGATAGGAGAGGAGAGTGGACCATAGGAGAAAGGGAAGGAAGAGGGGCACCAGGGTGATGTGATTGTCAGGTGAGAAGCAGTAAGAGACCAGAGTGGAGAACAGAAGGCAGGAGTGAAAGGGATTTTTTTTATATCAGAAGGAGAAATCAATATTCATGCCATGAGGTTTGAGGCAACCTGGACAGAATATAAGGTTTTGCTCCTCCATCCTGAGGTTGGCTTCATTATGGATTAAGAGGAGGATATGCACTGACATGTCAGAGCATGAATTGGAATTAATATTTTGGGCCACTGGGAAGTTCCACTTTTGCAGTGCTCAACGAAGCGATTCTGCAGATGCTGGAAAGCCTAAGTAGCACACACAAAATGCTGGAGGAACTCAGACCAGGCAGCATCAATGGAAAGTAATAAAGAGTTAACGTCTTGGGCTGAGACCCTTCATTAGGGCACTTTCCTGAAACGTGGATATAGGCCGAAAGGTTTGAGAGGCAGGACTGAGCTACACAGAAGAAAGAGATTTAACAATTATTCACAGACCAATGGAACTTCTTTGATGCACACTTCCTTCCTAGGAGACAAAGACATCCGGCCAAATCTAGTTGTAAAATTATTGATCTAGACTGTGAGCGAATAAAGAAAGAGTCTGATTTAAAATCCACAAGCTATACTTGTCCTCCTGTTCCGAAACCTCAACCTCAACCTGTCTGTTTCACTAATTTCATTAATGCTGGCACATACTTTCCTCTCTTTAATGTGGATTACTTTTGAAACTATCCAGACTTGCAATCACTTTTATCTAGCTACTGATCAATAATAAGTTAACTGCCCACTCAATAATTTTAAAACCAATTTCAAGCAAATTTTGACTCATGTTTTGTTCTTCACACCTCTGAGGCTTGGCGATATCTTGGATTCAACTAGATGTTTATCAGATTCAAAGTCTTACAGATCTATCAAATGTCACTTGCCTTTCAAAAATCCATATTCAGCTTTATTTATCACATGCATATCAAAACGTACAGTGAAACGTGCTGATTCCCTTAACAATTAACACACCCAAATGCTGGAGGAACTCAGCTGGTCAGGCAGCATCTATGGAAAAGAGCAAACAGCGATGTTTCGGGCAGAGACCCTTCTTCAGAACTGAAAAGTAAGTGGGAAGATGACAGAATGAAAAGGTAGAGTGAGGGGCAGGAGGATAGCGAGAAGGTGATAGGTGAAGCCAGGTGGGTGGGAAAGGAAAGGTGCTGGAGAAGAAGGAATCTGATAGGAGAGGAGAGTAGACTATAGGAGAAAGGGAATGAGAAAGGGACCCAGGGGGAGGTGATAGGCAGGTGAGATGAGGTAAGAGGTCAGAATGGAGAACAGAAGAAGAGGGGAAGAGGAGGGTATTTTTTTAACTGGAAGGAGAAATTCCTTCACAGCATGGCTGAGAAGCTGGTGCAAGAGGCTTGGCTTCAGGTTATTGCATCACTGGGATATCTTCTGGGGAGGTATGAACTGTACAAAAGTGACGGATTTCAATATTCTCACCGGCAGTCGTTGGGGATGGTAGGACAGATGGTAAAAAAAGCAAAGCTAGTGTGCAGTCAGACTGTCAAGAAGGGCAGACAGATGATTGAAGCCAGCAGGGTGAGTTTCAGTGCACTGGGGATGCAGAATCAAAAACGGTAGCAAATAGAGTACTCAAGGTGTTATATCTCAATGCACGAAGTGTAAGAAATAAGGTGGGTGATTTTGTAGCGCTATTACAGTCAGTTATAATGTTGTAGCCATCACTGAATCATGGCTGAAGGATGGTTGTAATTGGGAGCAGAATGTCCAAGGTTACACATTATATCAGAGGGATAGGAAGGTAGTGTTATGGTCCCAACCATTAATTCCCCATTTTCTCCTAATTCCCTTTGATTGTGCCACAGTTCTGTTAATTCCCCATTTTCTCCTAATTTCCTTTGATGGAGGCACACCTGGTTTTCACCAAGACCTGCAGCATAAGAACCCTGGCTTTGCACCCACTAGTTGCCAGATTATTGGTTTTGCCAGTGTGGTAATTAATGTTTCCCGGCCGCTTAAAATTGTGTGTTCTAAGTTTTGCTTCAGTACCGAGATTTACCTGTGAAACTCTATCTCTGCATGTCAAGATAAGTTTTCTAAGTTCAACTCCAGTTCTGAGGTTTACCTGTGAAACTCTGTCTCTCTGTGTCAAGGTAAGGATTCCAAGTTTACTCCAGTACCGAGGTTTACCTGCGTAACTCCATCTCTCCATGCTAGGAAAGTTTTGTCTGCTGCTTCCCTCTCCACGCTCCGTGTTCTGCCTGCCTCCTGCTTTCCTGCACTCCCTCTTGTTTGCCGTTCAATGCTCATGCCCACACCTGCATCCTAACTCAATCTCTGTGCCTGTGTCCTGCGTTTCGGTTCGCCTCATTCGTTGCGACTGGTTGACAAAGGGGATGGCATAGCTCTGCTGGTAAAGAATGGCCTCAAATCATTTGAAAGGTGTGACACAGGATCAGAAGATGTTGAATCCTTGCAAGTTGAGTTAAGAAACTGCAATGGTAAAATGACCCTGATGGCAGTTATATACAGGCCTCCCAGCAGTAGACAGGATCTAGACCACAGATTACAATGGGAAATAAAAAAGGCGTGCCAAAAGGGCAAAGTTATGATAGTCATGGGAGATTTCAACATGCAGGTCAATTAGAAAAATCAGGTTGGTAATGGATCTCAAGAGAGTGAGTTTGTTGAATGCCTACGAGATGGCTTTTTAGAGCAGTTTGTCATTGAGCCTACCAGGGGATCAGCTGTACTTGTTGGGTTTTATTTAATGAACCAGAGGTGATTAGGGAACTTAAGGTAAAAGAACCCTTAGGAGTCAGTGATCGTAATAGGATTGAGTTCAACTTGAAATTTGATAGGGAGAAAGTAAAGTCTGATGTAGCAGTATTTTAATGGATATTACAGTGGTATGAGAGAGCAATTCGCCGAAGTGAATTGGAAGGAGATGCTGGCAGAGATGACAGCACAGCAGCAATGTCGTGCATTCCTGGGAAAAATGAGGAAGGTGCAGGATAGATGTATTCCAAAAACAAAGAAATACTCAAATAGTAAAATAGTACAACCATGGCTGACAAGGGAAGTCAAAGCCAATATAAAAGCAAAAGAGAGGGCATACAACAAAGCAAAACTTATTGGGAAGACAGAGGATTAGGAAGCTTTTCAAAATTGACAAAGAGCAACTGAAAGAATCATGGGGGGGGGAGATGAAATATGAAAGTAAGGAAGCAAACAATATCAAAGCAGATAGTAAAAGCTTTTTCAAGTATGTAAAAAAAAAGAGATGAGAGTGGATAAAGAATGAGACCAGAGAAATAATAACGGGGGACAAGGAGATGACAGATGAACTAAATGAGTATTTTGCATCAGTCTTCACTGTGGAGGACACGAGCAGTGTGTCAGGTGTTGAAGGGTGTGAGGGAAGAGATGTGCGTGCAGTTACTATTACAAGGGAGAAGGTGCTCCAAAGGCTGGAAGTCCTAAAGGTACATAATTCACCCAGACCAGAGGAACTGCACCCTAGAGTTCTGAAAGAGATAGCTGCAGAGATTGTGGCAGCATTAATAATGATCTTTAAAGAATTATTGGACTCTGGCATGGTCCCAGAGGATTGAAAAATTGCAAATGTGACTCCCCTCTTTAAGAAAGGAGGAAGTCAGCAAAAAGGAAATTATATACCAATTAACCTGACCTCAGTGGTTGGGAAGATGTTGGAGTCAATTTTTAAGGATGAGGCTATGGAGTACTGGGTGACATAGGACGTGATAGCACAAAGTCAGCATGGTTTCCTTCAGGGAAAATCTTGCCTTATGTACCTGTTGGAATTCTTTGAGGAGATTACAAGTAGGATGGATAAAGGGGATGTAGTGGATGTTGTATATTTGGACTTTCAGAAGGCCTTTGACAAGGTGCCACTCATGAGGCTGCTTACCAAGTTAAGAGCCCATGATATTATAGGAAAGTTACTGGCATGTTAGAGCATTGGCTGATTGATAGGACTGAGTGAGTGGAAATAAAAGGATCCTTTTCTGGTTGGTTGCCAGTAACTAGTGCATTCTGCAAGAGTCGGTGTTGGGACAACTTCTTTTTATGCTGTATATCAGTGATATAGATGATGGAATAGATGGCTTTGTTGCCAAATTTGCAGATGATACAACAATTCATGGAGAGGTATAGAGTGTTGAGGAAACAGGTAGGCTGCAGAAGGACTTAGATTAGGAGAATGGGCAAGAATATGGCAAATGAAATACAATGTTGGAAAATGCAGGGTCACACACTTCGGTTGAAGAAATAAATGTGCAGACTATTTTCTGAATAGGGAGAAAATGCAAAAATCTGAGTGCAAAGGGACTTGGAAGTTCTTGTGCAGAACAGCCTAAAGGTTAGTTTGCAGGCTGAGTTGGTGGTGAGGAAGGCAAATGCAAGATTAGCATTCACTTCAAGAGGTCTAGAAAACAAGAGCTGGGATGTGAGGCTTTATAATGCACTAGTGAGGCCTCCCCTTGAGTATAGTGAATAGTTTTGGGCTCCTCATCTAGGAAATGATGTGCTGGCATTGGAGAGGGTTCAGAGGAGGTTCACAAGGACAATTGCAAGAATGAAAGGGTTATCATACCAGGAATGTTTAATAGCTCTGGCCTGTACTTGCTGGAATTAGAAGGATGAGGGGGGATCTCACCAAAACCTTTCAAATGTAGAAAGGCCTAGACAGGGTAGATGTGCAAGGGGTATTTCCAATGGTGGGGGAGTCTAGGACAGGAGGGTACAGCATCCATTTAAAACAGAGATGCAATAAATTTCTCTAGCCAGAGGGTGGTGAATTTGTGGAATATGTTACCACAGGTGGCTGTGGAGGCCAGGTCGTTGGGTGTATTTAAGGCAGAGCTTGATAGTTTATTGATTGGACACGGCATCAAAGGTTACCGGGAGAAGGCCGGGGAGTGGGGCTGAGGAGGGGAAAAGAGAATTAGCTATGATTGAATGGTGGAGCAGGTTCAATGGGCCAAATGACCTATGTCTTATGGTCTTAGGGAGAAATCGATATTCGTGCCATCATGTTGGAAGCTACCCCCTTCAGAATATAAGGTGTTGCTCCTTCACCCTGAGGGTGGTCTCGTCGTGGCACAAGAGGAGGCCATGCACTGACATGTCGGAATGGGAATCAGATTGAAAATGTTTGTCTACCAAGAAGTTTTGCTTTGGCGGATGGAGTGGAGGTGCTCGACGAAGCGGAGCCGCAATTTGTGAAGGGTCTCACCAGTGAAGAGGAGGCTGCACTGGGATCAGCGGATACAATAGATGACCCCAGCAGGTTCACAGGTGAAGTGATGCCTCACCTGGAAGGACAGTTTGGGGCCCTGAATGGAGGTGAGAGAGGAGGTGAATGGGCAGCTGTAGCACTTTAGCTGCTTGCAGGGAAAAGTGCCGGGAGGGAGATTAGTGGCGAGGGATAAATCACGGAGTGTGCGATCCCTGCTGAAGGTCTGGTATGTTTGATACAAGAATCCACCAGGTATGTTTGGTGGCGGGATCCCTTAGGAGATGGCGGAGAATGACGTGCTGGATGCGAAGGGTCATGGGGTGATAGGAAAGGACAAGAGGAACTCTATCACTATTAACGCGGCAGGAAGACGGAAGAGATGTAGCTGAGGGCAGCATCAATGGTGGAGGAAGGGAAGTACACCCAAGGATGTGCTGGGGGCAGACTGCAAGTATCACCACCCATAGCATGCCCACAATGCTCAGCAGAACAACATAAGCAACAACACGAGACAGCAGCAAAACAAGCTCCTTTCCTGCCCTCTCACCCACTCGCAGACAGGACTCCATTCTCAGTCCTGGCCGGCTTCAGGCCTCCATTCCTCGGGCATTATTATGAAGCTCCATTCATTTTGCATCGTTTGAAGTATTCAGATTCAGATTCAGTTTATTGTCATTTAGAAACCACAAATGCAATGCAGTTAAAATATGAGACAATGTTCCTCCAGAATGATATCACAAAAGCATATGGCAAAACAGACTACACTAGAAAATCCACATAACGTTTGGCAATCCCCAATCCAGAGTCCGGAGAGGCTGCTGTGTATTAATATCGCGCTACCATCTTAGCGCATTCCCCGGAAAGGAGCTCCAAACCCACCAGACAAACAAGACCAAAAACGAAAGCTACAAGACCTGCACAAAACCACATAGTTACAACAGTGCAAACAATAGCATAATTGATAAAAAAAAGACTTTGGGCACAGTAAAAATAGTCCAAAGATGCTAAAGGACTATAAGTTCAAAAGAAATCACCACACAGTTTCCACAAGTCCCCAGGGTCCCAACAGACTTGCCATTCCATGCCGACGGCAGAAGGGAATACCCCCGCTATGGACTTCCACAGCACTGCCTGACTCAGCCTCGCAGACGCAGCACACACCGAAAGCGACCTGAGTCCGTCGAACCTCCGAGCCTCCGACCATCCCCTCCGGTACAGCTTCTCCAAGCACCATCCTCTGTCGAGCATATTAAGACGTCCCTGCCAACGGCTATCGGCAACGCGACCCCGAGGACTGGGGGCCTGTTCTTCCCAGCAGAGTCCTGGAACTCACAGCTGCAGCAGCAACAAAGAATGTCTTCCTGGAGATTTCCCGATGTTCCTCCATGCTTCCACATCCGTTTTCAATCGATTATGATTGCGCACGGCACCTCACTTCAGAGATAACAGATAATCAGCTCCGGAGTGGCCGCTGCAAGCTGTGTCGTGCCGCCATCTTGGAAATCCACTGCCAATTCAATATCCTCAATTCCACCGCCAGCAACACTTGAGTGGCTTGGAGTTCTTCTTGCTCTGTGGGCATAATGCTTCTCCAGAAGCCTTGAACCTGGGTTCAATTCTGCCACTGTCTGTAAGGAGTTTGAACGTTCTCCCCCGATCACATTCCAAACGAAAGATTCATCCGTCACATGGGCGCAATCAAGCGGCACGAGCATGTTGAACCAGAAGAGCCTGGTATCTCTTAAATAAATAAAAATAATAATTATCTTCCTCGCCTCTGAATGAATTCACTACCTTGTATTTTTTGCCCTCGTTTTTGCGGACATCAACTCCATCCTGCCCAGCAGCTGGAGTCTCCTCTTCAGAGGTATTTACTGAAGGGATTTCACACTCAGCTACATCACAATTCATTACCAATTTACACAGAGAGTTAATTATGACTGCCGCATGACGTTTACCAGTGCTCTTCTGCTCCTGGGGACTGGTTTCACGAATTCAGCTGATGGCCAGGCCTTGGGTAAGTACTGATGGCAGTATAATAAACCTTCCCAAGTGACTGAGGAGACGGGGGTGGGGGGGGGGGGGTGGAGGGGAAGGCTCGACACTTTTTGCATGATGTTAATCAGAGAGCATCTGGCCACAGGAATTAGTTGCATTCACTGTGCTCTAACTACCATGAAATTACACTCAGTGGCCACTTTATTAGGTATACTGTACATTTGCTCATTAACGCTAATACCTGATCATGTGGCGTCAACTGAATGCATAAAAGCATGCATGTGATCATTGACCGGGGAATGATTGTTGGTGCCAGACAGGGTGGTTTGAGTATCTGAGAAACTGCTGATCTCCGGAGATTTTTCAAGCACACCAGTCTAGAGCTTACAGAGAATGGTGAGAATAAAATCCAGTGAGCTGCGATTCTGTGGGTGAAACCACCTCGTTATGAGGATGGCCAGACTGGTTCAAGCCAACAAGAAGGGGACAGTGACTCAAGTAACCATGCGTTATAACAGTGGCGTGCAGAAGAACATCTCTGACGATCAACACATCGAGCTTTGAAATAGATGAGCTTCGGCAACAGAAGACCACAAACATAAACCTAGTGGCCACTTTATTAGGTACAGGAGCTACCTAATAACATGGCCACTGACTGTATGCAGGAAATGGAAGCTTTTGGGCTAACTGGCCCATCCTGATGTTTATGCTTCACAGGAACCTCCCATTCCCCACATCACCAGAAGTATCCTCCTATTCCTTGACTGGTTTTCCTGCTTCCTCTTGATCTCCATTCTTCTTTGAGGAAGCAAGTTCCATTTTGTAACTAGTGTGTAGGTCAAGAAGTTCCCTTAAGTATATTAACGACTGTGTTATATTCATAAATTTCATTTCCACTTCCATACTCGTGGACTCATGGAACTGCAGTGTGTATACGTGCTTGAGTGGCTGGGTGCTGGGGAAGAATGAGGATTGAGTTGTTGTTGTATAGTCTTCTGTATTGAAGCCAAGCATTGTGGGCATGGGAATGTGGTGCCGGAGTATGTGGTGACACTTGTGGGCTGCCCTCACCACGTCATTGAGTGTGTTGGTTGTTAATGCAAATGACACATTTCACTATTTGCTCCCATGTACATGTGATAAATAAATATAATTTTTGAATCTTGAAAGAGTGCAACAATAAAATGGAGGCCATTCATCCCATCGAACCTATGCAAGCACATCATGGCTGGCAGTAAACATTTTTCTCAATAATCTCTAGCATTCTGTGGATATTACTGACCTGAGACTATAAAATATAGAAGCAGAATTAGGCCATTTGGCCCATCAAGTCTGCTCTGCCATTTCATCATGACTGATTCAATTTTCCTCTCAGCCCCAGTCTCCTGCCTACCTCCTGTATCCCTTCATGCCCTGACCAATCAAGAATCAACATGACTTGACAGTAATGCAGTATCATTGACATAAAAGGCCACTCAGCCCATCTGTTCTCATACCTTATGGACTCACTTTCAAAGACTCTTCATCTCATGCTCTTGATACCTACCAGAGGTAATTTATTATTACTATTATTCCTTTTCTTTTGTATTTGCACAGTTTATTGTCTTCTGCACATTGGTTGTTCGACAATCCTGTTGGGCACAGTCTTTTATTGATCCTATTGTGTTTCTTGTATTTGCTTTGAATGCCTGCAAGAAAATGAATCTCAGGGTTATATATGGTGACATAAATGCACTTTGATAATAAATTTACTTTTCAACTCTGGGAATTAAAGGGTTGTCATAGAAGCAATGGATGAAGGCTCTGGGCCTGTTCTCAGTAGAATTTAGAAGAATGAGAGGAGAATTTCATTAAAACCTATTGAATATTGAAAGGCCTTGATAGAGTGGATGTTTCCTTTGGTGGGGGAGTCTAGAATCAGAAGGCATAGCCTCAAAATGGAGGAACATCCATTTAGAACAGAGATGAGGAGGAATTTCTTTAGTCAGTGGGCTGTGAATCTGTGGAACTTACTGCCACAGGCAGCTGTGGAGGCCAGGTCACTGGGTGCACTTAAGGTGGAGGTTGACAGGTTCTTGATTAATCAGGGCATGAAAGGATATGGGGAGAAGGCAGGAGAATGGGGTTGAGTGGGAAATGGATAAGCTATGATAAAATGGAGGAGCTGACTCAATAGACCGAATGGCCTAATTCTGCTCCTATGTCTTATGGTCTAACTTTGAAAGGTGCTTGGAACTTTGAACCTATTTGACTACCATGGACTCGTCTCTGTGCTTTTTTTTTGCACAAAATGTCATTTTGCTCTCTTCCCTCCTCATTGTCTTGGCTAATTTATATTCAGTATGTTGTCTATACCCATGTGCCTGTGTCGCTGCTTTTGTAAGTTACCCATTGTACCTGTAACTCACTGTAACGTGTACATTACAATAAAGTCAACTTGACCTGAACACAGGAATGCCTTCTATACCAGGGCCTCTGCGTGTGTTAGTTTGTCTGGGATCAGCAGGCACAGGACACCCAAATGGAGAGTATATAGTTGAGGAAAAATATGGCTTTAATTTTCTGCTCTTTCTGGTCTTCTTTCCTCTTGATCCCTGAGGCACAAGATCATCGTGATCCCTTACCTTCTCTGACTCACTGGTGTCATTGGCTTTCAGCATCCTAAGGGAGTAGAGAACTGGCTATTATTTCCATTCCTGACTTGTGTCTTGTAGTTTAGCAAATAGATCGGTTAACCATGTTCTGTTTTGTGTTGTGTTGATGACATACAAAAATGTGATTTCCTAAAACCCTCCCCAGTTACAAACCGGTGATCATTTCCGGATCAGATTACACTGATCAAGGAATTTGGTGCATTCTATTAATTTCATTTGAAGATACAGTATGGAGTAGGCCCTTCACCCTTTGAACTGTGCCATCCTCGCAATCCCTGACAAATCTGATTGACCTGAGCCCAATCACAAGACGATTTACAATTACCAATTCATCCACCCGGTATGACTTTGGACTGTGAGAAACTGCAGGATCCAGAGAAAACCCATGCACTTCGCGGGGAGGATGTACAGAGACTCTTTATAGAGTGGTGCCAGAACTGAACTCCAAACTTCGGAATGCCCCAAGCTGTAATAGCATGGCGATAATTGTCCCTTGCACCATTGTCTGATCACGGCTGATTCAATTTCCCTCTCAACCCCATCCTGCTGCCTTCTCACTGTAACTTTTGACACCCTTACGAGTCAACAACTTATGAAGCTCCATTTTAAATCTATGACTTGGCCTCTACACCTGTCTGTGGCAATGAATTCCAGAGATCCACCACACCTCGGCTAAATTAGTTCCTCCTTAATTCTATTCTGAAGGGACATCCTTGTATTCGGAGGCACTGTCCTCTGGTCCAAGACTGCCCCACTATAGGAAACATTCTCTCCATGTCAAAACTGTCTAGGCCTTTCAATATTCGATAGGTTTCAATGAGATCCATCCCTCCACTTCCATTTTTCTAAACTCCAGTGAGTACAGACCAAGAGCCGTGAAATGCTCCTGATACATTAACCTTTTAATCCCTGGGATCATTCTTGCGAATGTCATCTGGACCTCCTCTAATGTCAACATATCCTTTCGTAGATAAGGGTCTCCCTTTCAAAATATCTCGAGTAGCTTCCGACACGATGTTGTTGTTCTTCTCTGTATCTTGTGGCAACTTTGCCGTTTCTTTAGCATTTGTTTGTTTTTTTATGAGGCTGAGTTGCTAGCTAGATGCTCAAGTAGATTAGAAAGTGAGCAAGTAGCCAGATGGATTCGAACCCAGGGCCACTCACCTTGAAGCCCCGTGCAGATGCCACTACTGCACTGGCTGGCCAGTGAATTGCAGGGGAAGTTGAGAACTTATCTAATATTCCAAAATAATGTTTCCTGCCATTAATTGATAAAAAAGTATAGTGACAGTTGTGATTATTACCATTTATCCCTTAACTACTGTAACTGAAACAGGATTTTATTCATACTCACATTGCACTACGTGGGAGCTTGCTGTGTCTCAGCTAAGCCCCAAGTATCCGCATTATAGCCAGAGTCACATTTCAGAAGTTAACCGTCAGGCATCCAGGGTACCACACACAAAATGCTGAAGGAACTCAGCAGGTCAGGCAGCATCCATGGAGAGGAATAAAGAGTTGACGTTTAGGGCCTGAGTTGTTTGGAGTTGTGTGAGAATAAAATGCACACAAGCATTTAATATTGTTATTGTATTGATCTCATTTGATGTACCTCAGAGACAGAGACCGCTATCTGAGTTGTCAGCAGTCATTACCCTAGCAACCACCATGTAGCACAGTGCTGGGTTATCTCCCTACATCTCTCCCACACAACCCACACAAAGGACAATACCCTACATCTCTCCTACACAACCCACACAAAGGACAAAACCCTACATCTCTCCCACACAACCCACACAAAGGACAAAACCCTACATCTCTCCTACACAACCCACACAAAGGACAAAACCCTACATCACTCCCACACGACCCACACAAAGGACAAAACCCTACATCACTCCCACACGACCCACACAAAGGACAAAACCCTACATCATTCCCACACGACCCACACAAAGGACAAAACCCTACATCACTCCTACACAACCCACACAAAGGACAAAACCCTAATCACTCCCACACGACCCACACAAAGGACAAAACCCTACATCACTCCTACACAACCCACACAAAGGACAAAACCCTAATCACTCCCACACGACCCACACAAAGGACAAAACCCTACATCACTCCCACACAACCCACACAAAGGACAAAACCCTACATCACTCCCACACAACCCACACAAAGGACAAAACCCTACATCACTCCTACACAACCCACACAAAGGACAAAACCCTAATCACTCCCACACGACCCACACAAAGGACAAAACCCTACATCACTCCTACACAACCCACACAAAGGACAAAACCCTAATCACTCCCACACGACCCACACAAAGGACAAAACCCTACATCACTCCCACACAACCCACACAAAGGACAAAACCCTAATCACTCCCACACGACCCACACAAAGGACAAAACCCTACATCACTCCCACACGACCCACACAAAGGACAAAACCCTACATCACCCCCACACAACCCACACAAAGGACAAAACCCTACATCACTCCCACACAACCCACACAAAGGACAAAACCCTACATCATTCCCACACGACCCACACAAAGGACAAAACCCTACATCACTCCCACACGACCCACACAAAGGACAAAACCCTACATCACTCCTACACAACCCACACAAAGGACAAAACACCAAAATATAGGAAGATCTACTCTCAATGGTTGGAGACAGAATACCTGTCTAAAATGTATGTGCATTTACTATTTTGGACAAGTCAAACATCACAAATTCTTAATGCAGAACAAACATAAACTATAGAAGCAACTTAAATTAAAGGGAGCAAACAGTATTGTATGAAAGCAGGTACCTCCTATACCTAGTGAATTGGCCACTGAGAGTATGTTTGCAGTCTTCTGCTGTTGTAGCCCATCCGCTTCAATGCTCGATATGTTGTGCATTCAGAGATGCTCTTCTGCACACCACTGTTCTAATGCATGGTTACTTGAGTTACTGTTGCCTTCTTGTCAGCTTGAACCAGTCTGAACTTTCTTCTCTGAACTCTTTCATTAACAAAATGTTGTTACCTACAGAACTGTTGCTCACTGGATGTTTATTGTTTAACACACCATTCTCTGGAAACTCTCCAGACTGTGGAGCATGAAAATCCCTGAAGGTCAGCAGTTTCTGAGATACTCAACCACTCCAATTGGCACCAACTGTTGTTCCAGAGTCAAGATTGCATAGATCACATTTCTTCCCCACTCTGATGTTTGTCTGAATAACAAGTGAGCCTCCTGACCATGTCTGTGTACTTTTATATATTGAGTTGCTGCCGCATGACTGGCTGATTAAATATTTTCATTAACGAGCAGGTGTACAGATGGACCTAATAAAGTGGTCCACAATGTTGTGCTGACCTTTTAATTTACTTGAAGTTCAATCTAACTCTCATTCCTCATAGCCCTCCATTTTTCTTTCATCTTTGTGCCGATCTCAGAATCTCTGGAACGTCCCTAATGTATCAGGCAAGTTCTCAAATCTTAGACTGTGGTCAGATCAGGATGGTTTTGTGTATGAGTGATCCCCTACACACCCCTCATCATTTGAGGCACCCTTTCTCCAAGTGGGCTTTACCTTGGGCTAAATGTGCTCAGTACAAATTAACATTAGGTATCTTCTCTCTCAAACTCCGCATTTCTTCTGATGTCCAATTAGGCAATGCATCCTTCCAACATCGTTGGTCCTTGCCTCTGTCACATTCGCCAAGTTTTAGAATACACAACATTTAGCCGTACAGGACAGAAACAGTCCTTTCATCCCACAATGTTCTGCTCAACCAATTAAATTAGTAATCAAATAGTTAACTAAACAGATCTCTTCAGCCACATCTTCCATTTTCCTCAAATTCATGTGTCTATCTAAATGTCTCTTAGAAGTCTCTAATGTTTCTACCTCTACCAGCACCCCAGGCAGTCCCTCCAGGCACCCACCTACATTCACTAGAACCAAGGTGTCCTTTGTGACTCAGTTGCCAACTCTGGTTGTCACAGAAACAAAAGTTTGTATGTTCAAGCCCAGAAGCAGAATCTTGAGAATTGAGTTAGTATCACAATCAGTCTCATTTTGATACCCTACTTTCCTCGAAGTGAACACCAATTAACTCTGGAAGACTGCAGTTTTGCTGAATTAATGACTTAGTACATTGCATAATTACTGATAATATTATTTTCTCTGCTACTTTCAAAATATGCCAGCGGTGCTTAGAGATCTATAGTGTCCACGTAGACAATATAATAGAGATGATTTATATTCCTTACCACAAGTCAAGTTACTCTAAGTTTTAAAAGAATATGCATTAAAGTTAAGACAACTCCTGCCAGCTCACAATGAACAAATGATTACTAAATTAGGATTCTCTACTCAGTCCTGACGAAGGATCCCAGTTTGAAGGATCCCAGTTTTTAAAAAAGGGGGGAGAGAGAAACCGGGGAATTATAGACCGGTTAGTCTGACATCAGTGGTGGGGAAAATGCTAGAGTCGGTTATCAAAGATGTGATAACAGCACATTTGGAAAGAGGTGAAATCATCGGACAAAGCCAGCATGGATTTGTGAAAGGAAAATCATGTCTGACGAATCTTATAGAATTTTTTGAAGATGTAACTAGTAGAGTGGATGGGGGAGAGCCAGTGGATGTGGTATATTTAGATTTTTAAAAGGCTTTTAACAAGGTCCCACACAGGAGATTAGTATGCAAACTTAAAGCACACGGTATTGGGGGTATGGTATTGATTTGGATAGAGAATTGGTTGGCAGACAGGAAGCAAAGAGTGGGAGTAAACGGGACCTTTTCAGAATGGCAGGCAGTGACTAGTGGGGTACTGCAAGACTCAGTGCTGGGACCCCAGTTGTTTGCAATATATATTAATGATTTAGACGAGGGAATTAAATGCAGCATCTCCAAGTTTGCTGATGACACGAAGCTGGGAGGCGGTGTTAGCTGTGAGGAGGATGCTAAGAGGATGCAGGGTGACTTGGATAGGTTAGGTGAGTGGGTAAATTCATGGCAGATGCAATTTAATGTGAATAAATGTGAGGTTATCCACTTTGGTTGCAAGAACAGGAAAACAGATTATTATCTGAATGGTGGCCGATTAGGAAAAGGGGAGATGCAATGAGACCTGGGTGTCATTGTACACCAGTCATTGAAGGTGGGCATGCAGGTACAGCAGGCAGTGAAAAAGGCAAATGGTATGTTGGCATTCATAGCAAAAGGATTTGAGTACAGGAGCAGGGAGGTTCTACTGCAGTTGTACAAGGCCTTGGTGAGACCGCACCTAGATTATTGTGTGCAGTTTTGGTCCCCTAATCTGAGGAAAGACATTCTTGCCATAGAGGGAGTACAGAGAAGGTTCACCAGATTGATTCCTGGGATGGCAGGACTTTCATATGAAGAAAGACTGGATCAACTAGGCTTATACTCACTGGAATTTAGAAGATTGAGGGGGGGATCTTATTGAAACGTATAAAATTCTAAAGGGATTGGACAGGCTAGATGCAGGAAGATTGTTTCCGATGTTGGGGAAGTCCAGAACGAGGGGTCACAGTTTAAGGATAAAGGGGAAGCCTTTTAGGACCAAGATGAGGAAAAACTTCTTCACACAGAGAGTGGTGAATCTGTGGAATTCTCTGCCACAGGAAACAGTTGAGGCCGGTTCATTGGCTATATTTAAGAGGAAGTTAGATACGGCCCTTGTGGCTAAAGGGATCAGGGGGTATGGAGAGAAAGCAGGTACAGGGTTCTGAGTTGGATGATCAGCCATGATCATACTGAATGGCAGTGCAGGCTCAAAGGGCCGAATGGCCTACTCCTGCACCTATTTTCTATGTTTCTATGAAATGTTGACTGCTTATTCCCTTCCATAGTCACTGCCTGACCTGCTGAGTTCCTCCAGCATTTTGTGTCTGTTGCTCAAGATTTCCAGCACCTGCAGAAACTCTTGTGTTTACAGTTACAATCACTAGAATCTAGGTGCCACTTGTGACTCAGTTGCCAACCCTGTTTCACAGAAATAAAAGTTCGTAAGTTCAAGCACAGAAACAGAACCTTGAGAATTAACTGAAGTAAAATAATTGTAAAATGATTGGAAGCCATGAATAAAAAGAAGAAATTCTGAAAAAAACACTCATCAGTTCAGGCAGCATTTGTGCAAATTTAATGATTCCCGTTCAAATCCCTTTGCCAGAACTATGTCAATGATTTGGATGATGGAGTTGATGGCTAGGCTTGTGGACAATATGAAGATAGGTGGAGGGACAAATAATATTGAGGAATCAGGGAGGCTGCAGAAGATCTTGGACTAATTAGGGGAATGAGCAAAGAAGTGGCAGATGGAATACAGTGCAAGAAAATGTATGGTCATGCACTTCGGTGGAATAAAAACATGGACTATTTTCTAAACAGGGAGAAAATGACAAAAATCTGAGATGCTAAGGAACTCATACAGGATTTCCTAAAGGTTAAATTGCAGGTTGAGTTGGTGGTGTACATTGTTAGCATTCATTTCGAGAGGGCTAGAATATAAATGCAAGGATGTAATGCTGGGTCTTTATGAGGCACTGGTGAGGCGTCACTTGGAATATTATGAGTAGCTGTGGGCCCTTTATTTAAGAAAGAATGTACTGACATTGGAGAGGGTTCAGAAGACAGACACAGAAATGATTCCGGAATGAAAGGCTTATCATATGAAGAGCAAGTGATGACTCTGGGACTTTACTCACTGGAAATGAGAAGAATGAGGGGTGATCTCATTGAAATCTATTGAATGTTGAAAGGCCTAGATAGAGTGGCCGTGGAAAGGATGTTTCCCATAGAGAGGGAATCTAGGACCAGAGGGCATAGCCTCAGAAGAGAAGGAGAAGAGAGATGAGAAGGAATTTCTTTAGCCAGAGAGTGGTGAATCTGTGGAATTCATTGCCACTGACAGCAGTGGAAGCCATTTCAGTGGTTATATTTAAAGCGGAGATTGATAGGTTCTTGATTTGTAAGGGTGTAAAAGGTTACGAGGAGAAGATGGGAATGGGGTTGAGGGGGATAATAAATTTAGTCATGATGGAATGACGGGGCAGACTTGATGGTCCAAATGGTCTAATTCTACTCCTTTGTCATCCGGTCTCATGAAATTTTCTCCCTTGTCATGATCATCATATATTCCTCAAATCAACACCAGAGAAAGTAAGATAGATTATCTAAAGTTAAGTATGCTTGAAATCCAAACAAAGAGAAAATGCAGGAAATACTCAATAGGTCAGGTTGCATCTGCAGAGAAAGGATCTAAGAGTTACAATTTCAGGTCGAGGACTTTTCATCAATCCTGGTCTTCAATGCTATTGGTAGGAGGTTTGACCCAACATATTTCCCAGACTGAAACTCCACTTCCGTTACTGGAACAGAATTCTGAACATCCAGTAGTCAATTGAGGAACTAGGTAAGTGCAAGCCTTTCCGTTAATTCTTCCTATTGCCATGTAATGCTCTCTTTCTCTCACCACCTCAGTAGAATGAGTGAAACAAAATGATTTTAATAAGGACAACTCTAGGGCACTTTCCAGGTCTGTTTTAAACTTTAAAGACTTCAAAGGTTGTTATTCAGCCAATTGAACTCATTTGTCATGATCTGTGATGCAGGAAAATCGACACAACATTCTTCCTGCTAGAGCACTAATGTTCATGTCAGCAATTAGCAGGCTACGGGAACCCAAGCTAATCTTCCTCAAACTGCAGCCTTCTTCCTGAGCACCAGCTGGTTAAAGGTACTGTGCTTGAAGTAATGAATTCATTATCAAAGCAGATCACAGTCAACCTCACATGATAAACGCTCGTATTGAGGGAAAATAGTGGTGTTGCAAACTGTCCATCTTGCTGACTTTTAATTTAACTTGTAAGTCAGTCATTAAAATTAAGGATTGATACTCCGCCCACAGCAAACACACAGGAAACTGGAAGGTTGGGGCCACACCTGATACAGGAGCCAAGTGTGTTGTGATCTTCTCACTCCGTACCACACAACCCCACTGGTTGTCCATTCTTCTCTCACCTTCCTTATTAACAAGGCACAGATCTGTTGTTCTCTGGGTATTTTTGTTTTTTGCACCATTCTCTGTAAACTCTAGAGACTGTTGTGTGTGAAAATACCAGGTGATCAATAGTTTCTGAGATATTTAAATCACCCCATCTGGCACCAACAGTCATTCCACAGTCAAAGTTACTTAGATTACATTTCTTCTCCATTCTGATGTTTAGTCTGAACAACGACTGAACCTCTTGACCGTGTCTACATGCTTTTATGGGTTGGGTTGCTGCCACATGATTGGCTGATTAGACATCTACATTAGCAAGCAGGTGTACAGGTGTGCGTTATAGCAGTTAACAGTTAAGCCCTTATTGGCAGCGTGCAGAAAGAGAAGAGCTGCCATTTGGCCAAGTCATTGCATGACTGGAGCACTTTAGGATCTCGTAACCAAAGGCAGAGAGAACAAACAGTCAGTGCACAGTCCGAACGCTGGCAAAATCAATCACGCTAAGTTTGAGCACTTGAAGCTCCAAAGCAAATTCCACTTGCTTGCTTCAATGAGAAGACAATAGGGCAGAGGAGCAGAATTAGGCCATTTGGCCCATCGAGTCTGCTCTGCCATTCCATCATTCTTTGCTTTTTAATAGATGTTCCTCTATTTCACCTCCTGATATTGTTATAAATGTTATTTCCCTCTACATTCTTTAACCAACCCTTTATTGTTTAATGTCGTCCATCCTGTACTCATGTGGTAATAAGGCTTCGAGCTTTCTTGGTGAATCTTATGCTGTTATAATCGCTTGGCTACTCTCTTAGTCAGTAAATTCATTTATAAGTTTCTGTGACTCAGCGGATTACACACTTGTCTGTGAGTCAGAAGATTATGGGTTTGAGACACACACCAGAGAGTTTAGAAACAAAATCCAGGATGATAAGGATGAAGCTATATTGTTGAAGTGTCTGGCTAATGGCTTATATTGACAAATGGTTCACAGAGCAAATTTTCAATTTTTGTTAAAAGGTGCAAGCAAAAATAGCTTAGAATTTACATATAGGGAGTTACGATCTCAAAATCACAGATTTTGGTGTTGGTAGAAGATTAAATATTAAATATTAGCTTTATTTGTCACGTGTACATTGAAACGTACACTGAAATGCATCGTTTGTGTCAACATGCAACTCAGTCTGAGATGTGCTGTGAGTGTCATCATGCTTACAGTGCCGAAGTAGCATGTTCACAACTTACTAACCCTAACCGGAACATTCTTGGACCGTGAGAGGAAGCCAGAGCACCCAGGGGAAACCAGGACAACGTACAAACTCCTTACTGACAACAGCAGCACGTGATCCCAATCTTACAGCTGATGCAGACTGCCACACTCTGATTCCTTTACAAGCTGGCTGTTAATTGCATCTTCGACTCAGAGGGAACCAGGGGTTGGGAATGAATGTTGACATTGACGATGCCATCTGCTTCCCCATGAACAAAAGCACAAAATCACTAGGGTCAGGCAAGTTCTGGTCATCACTATAACCTCCTTCCCTCAATACTACACCTCACCTCTAACCACTCAAAGGGACAAAAGGTAAACTGTTCAACTTCTGCCGTTTGCTCTCCCAAAACCAAGGCCATGCCAACCTTAGTCATCTGGTTGCAGAATGCAGACATTTATGTGACCAAGCCACAAGTTATCCTTTAATTTTGAATAACAGAGATGAGGAGGAATTTCTTTAGCTGGAGCATGTTGAGTCTGCTACATTGCTACAGATGACTGTGGAGGACATTGGTATATTTAAAGCGAGGATGATAGGTTTCTGTTTAGCCGGAGTGTGAAAGGTTACGGTGAGAAGGCAGGAGAATGGGGTTGAGAGGGTTAATAATTCGACCACGATGGAATGGCCGAGCAGACTCGATGGACCAAATGGCCTAATTCTGCTCCTATGTCTTGTCTTCTCATTGAAGCAAGCAAGAGGTAGAGCTTACATTAAACATCTGTAGGACAAAGGTCCTGTATTAGCCTGCTTTATCTGTCCTTCAACACTAAAAATCTACAACGTGACCATGAATTCTATCTCAGGAGACATGTTTCAGCAAAGGCAGACATAGACATTGATGACAGAACTCAACACATCTCCAGCAGCTGTCTGAAGAAGAGAGGGAAGGCAAGACCTGAAACTTAGTATAAAGGGTTTCTCCTAAACGCTACAGACATGTGGGTTTATAGTGGTCACCTGGCCGTGCAAAATCCTCCAAGTACATTGCAACAATCCATGATTCCATTTTGTATTAAACCCAACCTTCTCTGCCTTCTTGGATGGATGTCAAAAGACCTCACGGTGTTATTTGTCAGGAAAATTCCCCTGAACATCAATAACATACAGTATATCTCTCTATCAGTGTCACTGCAACAGATCATCTGCATCAAAATTCAAAGTAAATTTGTTATCAATGTATGTATATGTCACCATATATTACCCTGAGATTCATTTTCCTGTAGGCATTCACAGTAGAATAAAGAAACACAATAAATTCATGCAAAAATACAAAAACTGACAAAGAACCAATGTACAAAAGAAGATAAACTATGTATGTAAGTAATTAGATACATAAATGGATATTTCTGAGTTGTAAAGCACTTGAAACTGAGTCCTATGGAGGTAGTGGACCCCACCTCCCTGCCCCCTCCTTTTATTCTGGAGACTTCAGATTTGATGAAAGGTCTCGGTCCGAAACGTCGACTGTTTACTCTTTTCCATAGATGCTGACTGACCTGCTGAGTTCCTCTGGGATTTTGTGTGTTTTGGTCCATAAGTTGTGGAATCATTTCGGTGATGGGGTGAGTGAAGTTATTGGGTTGAAGGATAGTAACTGTTCCTAAACCTGTAGAGTGTGGAACCTGGTGCTCCTGTACCTTCTTCCTAATGGCAGTAGCGAGAGGTGGTGTGGATTCTTGATGATGGATGCTGCTTTCCTGCAGCAGCGTTCCATGTAGATGTGCTCCATGATGGTATTGTGGTTTGTGGGAGCATTGTATACACACATCGATTACCAAGCTGTCTACATTACAGCAGCAACCAGCACCAGTAATTAACTTGTTGTAAATCCTTTTACATTGCCTTTATCTTTGATTGTGAATACTCCTCTCTTTATTTTAGTGAGGATAAAATGGCACGGAAGCATTTAAGGCCTAGTAACAAAAATAAGCAGCATCTAGTATCAATAAATTACTGAATCCTCATCTCTTTTCCATAGATGCTGCCTGACCTGCTGAGTTCCTCCAGCATTCTGTGTGTTACTGAAGTTACTGAATTCTCTCTCTCTCTCTCTCTCTCACTCACACACACACACACACACACACACACACAATAATTTAGAGTACACAGCTAATAGATGAAACATGGCCATTTTTGGAATGTAGGAAACCCCACACAGTCACAGGGTCAATTTGCGAACTCCACATTGAACACAGGGCACAAGAGATGTTAGGCAGGGTCTTTACCAGCTGTGGCATAATTTCTCCCCCCTACACTTGCTCTTATTTTGATTATGTCTTTACTATTCTCATTTATTATTGGCTCCCAAGTGTTTCCTAGGTATACACAATTATGAGGGGTCCAGATAAGGTAAATGCAAGAGGCTTTTCCCACCATCCACTCCTGTCAGATTCCTTCTTCTTCAGCTCTTTGCCTTTTCCACCTATCACCTCCGAGCTTTATACTTCACCCCTCCCCCACTCACCTGATTTCACCTATCACCTTCGAGCTTGTGTCTTCCCCCTCCCCCACCTTCTTATTCAGGTTTCTTCCACCTTCACTTTCAGCCTGAAGAAGGATTTTTTTCCACTAAGGTTGGCTGAGACTAGAACTGGAGGTCATGGTTTAAGAGTGAAAGGTGAAATGTTTGAGGGGGCCATGAGGGGGATCTTCTTCACTCAGAGGATGGCGTGAATGTGGAATAAGCTGCCAGTGGATTTGGTGGATGCAGGTTCAATTTCAACATTTAAGAGATGCTTACTGCTTCATCTTGAATGCCAAGAGACTGAACTGTCTGGACCAATCTCCCATGTGGGACCTAGTCAAAGATCTTCCTCAAGTCCATGTAGACAATATCCACTGCCTTGCTTTCACCAGCTTTCCTGTTAAATTCCTTAAAAATCTATAAAAATAGTCAGACATGACTTATCATGCACAAAGCCATGTTGACTATCCCTAATCAGTCTCTGTCTATCCAAATACATATATAGGTACTCTCTTAGAATACCTTTGAATAACTTTCCCACTACTGATGGCAGGCTCGCTGGTTTATAACTTCCTGGCTTATTTTTAGAGCCTTTTTTAAAGAGTGGAACAACAATAGCCATCATCTGACACCTCACCCTTGGCTAAGAATGTTTTAAATATCTCTGCTAGGGCCTTTGCAATTTCTGCACTAGCCTCTCACAGGGTCAGGCCCTCAAGACAGCAAACACCTCCACCTCTGTAATCTGTATAGGGTCCATGACCTCGTTGCTGCATTGGCTCTCTTCTATAGAATGTGTCCGTCTCCTGAGTAAAAGCAGATACAACAAATCCATTTACGATCGTCGCCATCTCTTTCGGCACCATGGATAGATCGCCACTCTGATCTTCCAGAGGACCAATTTTGTCCCTTGTTATCACTTTGCTCTTAATATGTCTATAGAAGCTCTCAAGATTCTCTTTCGACTTGTCTGCTAGAGCACCCTCATGCTTTCTTTTAGCTCTCCTGATCTCTTTGCATTTCTTATACTCCTCAGGTACCTCATTTGTTCCTGCCAGCTCCTCTTGGTTCTTAGCCAGGGCCTAAATATCTCTCAAAAAACAAAGTTCCTTGAACTTGTTATCCTCGCTTTTTATTCTGACAGGAACATACAAACTCTGTACTCTCAAAATTTCACTTTTGAAGAGTTCCCACTTACCAAGTACACCTTAGCCAGAAAACAGTCTGTCTCAATCCACACTTGCCAGATCCTTTCTGATCTCACCTAAACTGGCCTTCCTCCAGTTTAGAATCTCAGCACGTGGATCAGGCCAATTCTCTTCCATAATTATCTTGAAACTAATGGCATTACGAACACTAGGTGCAATGTGTTCCTCTACACAAACTTTTGTCACCTGCCCTTTCTCATTTCCTGATAAGAGATCTTTTATTGCACACCCTCTGGTTGGTACTTCTTTAACACACTCTTTCCCATCCAGTCCTTTTACAGTTTGAGAGTCCCAGTCAATATGTCAAAATTTGAAATCACCTACTATCACAACCCTTTGTAATTTTTGCAACAGTCTGTGATCTCTCTACAAATTTGTTCCTCTAAATCCTGTGGACTATTGGTTGATCTATAATATAATCCCATTAATGTGGTCGTACCTCTCTTATTCCTCATTTCTCCTGTAAAGCTCTCTAATCTGCTGTGACATTTTTCTTGACTAGTAATACAGCCTCCAACTTTAATCCCTCCCAACAGAACCCTAGAACATTGAGCTGCCAGTCCTTCCCCTTCCTGCAACCGAGTCTCACTAATGGCTACAATGTCACAATTCCACGTGCTGAACCAGCCCTAAGCTCACCCACCTTTCCTACAATACTCCTTGCATTGAAATTTACACAGCTCAGAACATTAGTCCCACCATGCTCGACCTTTTGATTCTTGACTTTGTACGTAGGCTTAAAAACATCTTTCTCCACAACCACTCCACTACCTGTTCTGGCTCTCTGGTTCCCATCCCCCTGCAACTTCACCCTGTGCAGTACTAACAAATCTTACCACTAGGATATTGGTCCCCCTCCAGTGTAGGTGCAAACTGTCCCTTCAATGCAGGTCCCACATTCCCTGGAAGAGAGCTCAATGATTCAAAACTCTGAAGCCCTCCCTCCTGCACCATCTCCTTAACCAGATGTTAACTGTGTGATCTTGCTATCTCTGGCTTCACTAGCATGTAGCACTGGAAGCAATCCTGAGATCACAACCCTGGAGGTCCTATCCTGTAGCTTAGCACCAAATTCACTTTTCTGGAGCTCATCTCCCCTTGTAGTACATGTAATTTGTACCAACGTGGGGATGACCTCTGGCTGCTCACGCTCCCACTAAAAAATGTTGTGGACTTGACCTGCGATATCCCTGACTCTGGAACCCGGGAGTCAATATATTGTACCATCCAGGAATCTCATTCTCGTCCACAGTGCCTACTTTCTGTTCCCCTAGTTAATGAATCTCCTATCAATACAGATTGTCTCTTCTCTCCCCTTTCTGACCTCAGAGCCAAATTCAGTGCCTGACTGCTGTGCCTTTCCTCTGCTAGGTCATTGCCCCCAACAGTATCGAAAGCAGTATATCTGTTACTGAATGGAACAATCACAGGGTACTCTGCACTGGCTGCCTATCCCCTTTTCCCCCACCTGACGGTCACCCAGTTACCTGTGTCCTGGACCTTGGATGCAACTACCTCTCTATACGTTACGTCCTATCTATCAGTCGCCCAGCCTCCCTAATGACCCAGAGTTCATCAAGTTCCAACTCCAGCTCTTTAACAGGGAGAAGCTGCAGGTGGTTGCACTTCTAACAGGTGGCATTGGTTAGTTTTTGCTCCTTGTGCCACGATACAGCGAAAAGCTTGCCTTGTATACTATTTATACAGATCACATCATTACACAGTGCATTGAGCTAGAATGAAGCAAAACAATAACAATGCAGAATATAGTCTTAAATCTACTGAAAGAGTAGATTGCAGGTAAACGATAAAGTGCAAGATCATAATGAGATAGATCGTGAGGTCAAAGGTCCATCATATCATAAGACATAGGAGCTGAAATGGGCCATTCGCCTCATCAAGTCAGCTCTGCCGTTCCATCAAGGTTGATATATTATTCCTCTCATCTCATTCTTCTGCCTTCTCCCAGTAACCTTTTTATGCCCTTTCTAATCAAGAATCTATCAATCTCTGCTTCAAATATACTCAATGACTTGGCCTGTACAGCCACTGTGGCAATGCATTCCACTACCCTCTGGCTAAAGAGATTTCTCCTCATCTCTGTTCTAAAGGGATATCCTTCTCTTCTGAGACTGTGGTCCTCATTAAAGAGTCTGAATACAGTGGGATAGAAGCTATCATTGAGCCTGATGGTCCATGCTTCAGGCTTTTGTATCTTCTGCCTGATAGTCAACAGATTGATGCCTATCTGCTCTAGATGCTATTGACTAGATTAGAAGAAGTTGAACTAAATTGTTGTGTTGGAAAGCTGTAAATAAGCAAGTCTGGCCAGAGGGAGGCACTACTGAAGAAGCCACAGGGGAGATCAACAGCCCTTTGCACAGTCATTATGGCTACACTGGAATATTTGTTATTTTTTGAAGTGGCACAACACATAAAGAGGTGCTTCGAAACTGTTCACTAGACTGACAAAATCAATTGTGCTTAATTCGAGTATCTGAGGCTTTACAGCAAAAGCTGCACTTGACCCGGTGGTGCTTCAGAGAAATTTACAGAACAGGACGTGGATATTTGGCCCATTGAGTTGAAAAGAAATATTAATTCTAATATCCCTTCCTAGCCTTCAGTCCATGACCCTATAGTCACTGCAAATCAAGTACCTGAAGGAATACCAAATCTAAAGTGCATGTGATGGTGTAGTCTCTCTCAATGTCAAGTAGTAGGTGAGCAAATACTGGCTTTGACAGCTCAGACTCCATTGGATTTTGTAAATAATGAATATAATAATAGAATTTTGGAATGATCTAACGATTTATTGTGAAATATTCTACTTCAGTTTATGCGAATGCTCTGTGACCCCAACACTAATCATCCCTGTACTGCCAGCTATGATAGAGCACTTAACATTAGGTTCATTAATAACGAGGAAAGAACATCAAATATTACAGCACAGTAGAGGCTCTTTGGCCCACAATGTTGTGCTGACCTTTAAACCTTCTCTCTGATCAATCTAACCCTTTCCTCCTACATAGTCCTCCATTTTCCCATCACCAATGTGCCTAGCAAAGAGTTTCTTAAATGTCTCTAATGTATCTGCCTCCACCAGCATCTCTGGCAGGGTGTTCCATGCACCCACCACTCTCTGTGTAAAGAACATGCCCCTGTACTTTCCTCCAATCATCTTAAAATTATAGACCCTTGTATTGGCCATTTCTGCCCTGGGAAAAAGTCTCTGGCTCTTTCTTTGCCTCTTATCATCTTATACTCCTCTATCAGGTTACCTCTCATCCTCTTTCACTCCAAAGAAAGAAGTCATTGCTGGCTTAACCTATTTTCATAAGACATGCCATCCAAATCAGGCAGCATCCTGGTAGATCCATGCACTCTATCTAAAGCTTCCACATCCTTCCTATGATAAAGCATCCAGAACTGTTCACAATATTCCAAGTGTGGTCTAACCAGGGTTTTAATAGAGTTGCAACAATACCTTGTGGCTCTTGAACTCAGTTCCCTGACTATTGAAGGTCAATTCACCATACGCCTTTTTAACAACCCTACCAACCCTTGCAGAAACTTTGAGGGATCTATTGACGTGGTCACAAGATCCCTTTGTTCTCCACACCGCAAAGAATCCTGCAATTAACACTGTATTATGTTTTCAAATTCAACTTTCCAAAGTGATCATTTCATGGTTTTCCGGGTTGGACTTCATCTAACAATTACCGGGGCAGCTCCACACCCTGCCAATGTCCCATTGTAATCTACAACAACTCTCTACATTATCCACAACTCCACCAACTTTCAGGACTTTTAGTCATGCCGAAGGGGTTTGGCTCGAAATGTCAACTGTACTTTTTTGCATAGATGTTGCCTGACCTGCTGAGTTCCTCCAGCATTTCGTGTGTGTTGTTCAGCTTTCAGGATATTCAGTCAATCTTGGCACATGCACATCACAATGTATACTTACCTCATTTACTGATATCCCTTCTTCTGGCACAAGAGTTCTGTAGTCTATGATGATGGAGTAAATCTGGTTGAAAGCTCATGTCGGTGCTGAGGACCACTGCAATGTCAGTGGCTCTAACCTTCCAATACATCGTGAATCAAACTTAATCTGTTCAGGAAGTTGATAAGTGCAAATATTGCAGAAAATGTAGAGAATAGCGTGATATTATATCATCAAATACTATGCCGAATACTTGATGTTGGTTGCTGTATGCTGGATGCCGGATGCTGGATTCTGGATGCTGGATGCTAGATGCTGGGTGCTGGATGCTAGATACTGATTTCAGAATGCAGGATTCTGGATTCTGGATGCTGGATGCTGGATTCTGGATTCTGGATTCAGAATGCAGGATTCTGGATTCTGGATGCTGTGTGCTGGATGCCAGATACTGGATTCAGAATGCAGGATTCTGGATTCTGGATGCTGGATGCTGGATGCGGGATGCTGGATTCTGGATTCTGGATTCTGGATGATGGATTCTGCATTCTGGATGCTGGATTCTGGATTCTGGATGCTGGATTCTGGATGATGGATTCTGCATTCTGGATTCAGAATGCTGGATTCTGGATTCTGGATTCTGGATTCAGAATGCTGGATGATGGATTCTGGATTCTGGATGCTGGATGCGGAATGCTGGATTCTGGATTCTGGATTCTGGATGATGGATTCTGGATGCTGGATTCTGGATTCTGGATTCTGGATTCTGGATTCTGGATTCTGGATTCTGGATTCAGAATGCTGGATGATGGATTCTGGATTCTGGATGCTGGATGCGGGATGCTGGATTCTGGATGATGGATTCTGGATGCTGGATTCTGGATTCTGGATTCAGAATGCTGGATGATGGATTCTGGATTCTGGATTCTGGATGCTGGATGCTGGATGTGGGATGCTGGATTCTGGATTCTGGATTCTGGATGATGGATTCTGCATTCTGGATGCTGGATTCTGGATTCTGGATGCTGGATTCTGGATGATGGATTCTGGATTCTGGATTCAGAATGCTGGATGATGGATTCTGGATTCTGGATGATGGATTCTGGATGCTGGATTCAGAATGCTGGATGATGGATTCTGGATTCTGGATTCTGGATGCTGGATGTGGGATGCTGGATTCTGGATTCTGGATTCTGGATGATGGATTCTGGATTCTGGATGTGGGATGCTGGATTCTGGATGATGGATTCTGCATTCTGGATGCTGGATTCTGGATTCTGGATTCTGGATTCTGGATTCTGGATTCTGGATTCTAGATTCTGGATTCTGGATGATGGATTCTGGATTCTGGATGCTGGATTCTGGATTCTGGATGATGGATTCTGCATTCTGGATGCTGGATTCTGGATTCTGGATTCTGGATTCTGGATTCTGGATGCTGGATTCTGGATTCTAGATTCTGGATTCTGGATGCTGGATGTGGGATGCTGGATTCTGGATTCTGGATGCTGGATTCTGGTTTCTGGATGATGGATTCTGGATTCTGGATGATGGATTCTGCATTCTGGATGCTGGATTCTGGATGATGGATTCTGCATTCTGGGTGCTGGATTCTGGATTCTGGATGCTGGATTCTGGATGATGGATTCTGCATTCTGGGTGCTGGATTCTGGATTCTGGATTCTGGATTCTGGATCCTAGATTCTGGATTCTGGATTCTAGATTCTGGATTCTGGATGCTGGATGTGGGATGCTGGATTCTGGATTCTGGATTCTGGATGCTGGATGCCGTGTGTTGGGTGCCGGATAGTGGGTGCTGGATTCTGGATGCTGGATGCGGGATGCTGGATTCTGGATTCTGGATTCTGGATGATGGATTCTGGATGCTGGATTCAGAATGCTGGATGATGGATTCTGGATTCTGGATTCTGGATGCTGGATGCGGGATGCTGGATTCTGGATTCTGGATTCTGGATGATGGATTCTGGATTCTGGATGTGGGATGCTGGATTCTGGATGATGGATTCTGCATTCTGGATGCTGGATTCTGGATTCTGGATTCTGGATTCTGGATCCTAGATTCTGGATTCTGGATTCTAGATTCTGGATTCTGGATGCTGGATGTGGGATGCTGGATTCTGGATTCTGGATTCTGGATGCTGGATGCGGGATGCTGGATGCTGGATTCTGGATTCTGGATGATGGATTCTGGATTGTGGATGCTGGATTCTGGATTCTGGATGATGGATTCTGCATTCTGGATGCTGGATTCTGGATTCTGGATTCTGGATTCTGGATTCTGGATGCTGGATTCTGGATTCTAGATTCTGGATTCTGGATGCTGGATGTGGGATGCTGGATTCTGGATTCTGGATGCTGGATGCCGTGTGTTGGGTGCCGGATAGTGGGTGCTAGATGCTGGGTGCTGGATGTGGGATGCTGGATTCTGGATTCTGGATGCTGGATTCTGGTTTCTGGATGATGGATTCTGGATTCTGGATGATGGATTCTGCATTCTGGATGCTGGATTCTGGATGATGGATTCTGCATTCTGGGTGCTGGATTCTGGATTCTGGATGCTGGATTCAGGATGATGGATTCTGCATTCTGGGTGCTGGATTCTGGATTCTGGATTCCGGATTCTGGATTCTGGATGCTGGATTCTGGATTCTAGATTCTGGATTCTGGATGCTGGATGTGGGATGCTGGATTCTGGATTATGGATGCTGGATTCTGGATTCTGGATGCTGGATGACGTGTGTTGGGTGCCGGATAGTGGGTGCTGGATTCTGGATGCTGGATGTGGGATGCTGGATTCTGGATTCTGGATGCTGGATTCTGGATTCTGGATGCTGGATGCCATGTGTTGGGTGCCGGATAGTGGGTGTTGGATGCTGGGTGCTGGATGTGGGATGCTGGATTCTGGATTCTGGATGCTGGATTCTGGTTTCTGGATGATGGATTCTGGATTCTGGATGATGGATTCTGCATTCTGGATGCTGGATTCTGGATGATGGATTCTGCATTCTGGGTGCTGGATTCTGGATTCTGGATGCTGGATTCTGGATGATGGATTCTGCATTCTGGGTGCTGGATTCTGGATTCTGGATTCTGGATTCTGGATCCTAGATTCTGGATTCTGGATTCTAGATTCTGGATTCTGGATGCTGGATGTGGGATGCTGGATTCTGGATTCTGGATTCTGGATGCTGGATGCCGTGTGTTGGGTGCCGGATAGTGGGTGCTGGATTCTGGATGCTGGATGCGGGATGCTGGATTCTGGATTCTGGATTCTGGATGATGGATTCTGGATGCTGGATTCAGAATGCTGGATGATGGATTCTGGATTCTGGATTCTGGATGCTGGATGCGGGATGCTGGATTCTGGATTCTGGATTCTGGATGATGGATTCTGGATTCTGGATGTGGGATGCTGGATTCTGGATGATGGATTCTGCATTCTGGATGCTGGATTCTGGATTCTGGATTCTGGATTCTGGATCCTAGATTCTGGATTCTGGATTCTAGATTCTGGATTCTGGATGCTGGATGTGGGATGCTGGATTCTGGATTCTGGATTCTGGATGCTGGATGCGGGATGCTGGATGCTGGATTCTGGATTCTGGATGATGGATTCTGGATTCTGGATGCTGGATTCTGGATTCTGGATGATGGATTCTGCATTCTGGATGCTGGATTCTGGATTCTGGATTCTGGATTCTGGATTCTGGATGCTGGATTCTGGATTCTAGATTCTGGATTCTGGATGCTGGATGTGGGATGCTGGATTCTGGATTCTGGATGCTGGATGCCGTGTGTTGGGTGCCGGATAGTGGGTGCTAGATGCTGGGTGCTGGATGTGGGATGCTGGATTCTGGATTCTGGATGCTGGATTCTGGTTTCTGGATGATGGATTCTGGATTCTGGATGATGGATTCTGCATTCTGGATGCTGGATTCTGGATGATGGATTCTGCATTCTGGGTGCTGGATTCTGGATTCTGGATGCTGGATTCTGGATGATGGATTCTGCATTCTGGGTGCTGGATTCTGGATTCTGGATTCCGGATTCTGGATTCTGGATGCTGGATTCTGGATTCTAGATTCTGGATTCTGGATGCTGGATGTGGGATGCTGGATTCTGGATTATGGATGCTGGATTCTGGATTCTGGATGCTGGATGCCGTGTGTTGGGTGCCGGATAGTGGGTGCTGGATTCTGGATGCTGGATGTGGGATGCTGGATTCTGGATTCTGGATGCTGGATTCTGGATTCTGGATGCTGGATGCCATGTGTTGGGTGCCGGATAGTGGGTGTTGGATGCTGGGTGCTGGGTGCTGGGTGCACACCACAGGGTGCAGGGTTGCTCGATGCTGGTTACCATGAAAAGCCCAGTCATCAGCACAGATCAGCTGGAATGCTCCCATATTGCAGAAATGTGCATAATTCTCTTGCTGTAGGACCTAGACCCAGAAATCTTGAGACAAAGTAAAGATGTTCTTTTTCTGAAAATGATGGATTTTCATCATAGCAAGGATACTCTTGTGCTCAGTGCTTAGTTCTTGGTCACCTGGCCCAGGAGTTGATGGAAAACATTTCAGAGGAAGTATGCCAGAACAGAACAGAAGGATTTGATGATTGAATAAGATGGGTGCTGGGTGTCGGGTGCCGAGTGCTAGGTACTTGTTTCATCAGTACAGACCCGTTGGAACACAGTCACTTTGTAAAAATGAGTATAATTCTCTTTGTAACGTTCTCGCTCGGGTGTAACGTAATGCCGAGATAAACATCGAGATAAACCAGAGTCAATGAAAACAAGGTCGCAGTAAGATTAACCATTTACTGTTCACTCTTCACATTAACGTATGGTGAAAACTGTTGATAAAACAATACAAGATTGGTACAGTGTTTGTTTCCTTCTAAATATCACATTTACATTGTGAATACTTGCAAAGATAAAACTACAATAACTACATTACATTAAAGTGCAGCATACAGTCAGAATCTAGCTGCTCCATTGACTGCTTTAAATACACTTCAATACAAACTATCCCGACTCTTTAACTGACAAAAACATAAACCTTATCGACCGTCGTTACTTTTAACAGAATCGGCGTTAACATTTTAACTCAACATATCGATTATCTAATGACTTACAGCGTTGCTTTCACTGTGTCTTTGGTGCGTAGAGAACTACCAGCCTGTGCTGTACTGCCACATGTGTGCGACCCCCACCCTTGCGTTTATCCCAAACCGGTATTTTCCCACAAGACGCGGCGAACCCGGATGTGACGTCATCGCAGCCGCGATATATTACAAATGAATTTACTTGAACAATCCTAACTTAACTAAAAAATGCTAAATTACTAAGCGAAAATATTATAAACTAAATAACTGCCATAAAGGCAGCACACTCTTCAAAGCAAAATACAGAACCAAGCCCTGAAAGGCGTAGCCAAAAATAACCCTTAGATTTTGGATAACAATATTATTACAGGCACTCATGAGAAGTAACTGATGAATAACAGGTATAGAATAGGGTGAGACTTGATCCTCAACTGAGAGGAGTTAGCTGAGCATGACCACATCATCTTCCACAGTGCAATTCCCCAAAGGGAAAATGAAGATGAGAGAGGTTATGGAGGCAGCAACTAGCTAGGGGTTTCCAGTTCTCCATACCATTTACCCTCAAATTCAAACTAATGTTTGCCTATGAGAAGGAAATATGATTGATGGACCCACATTAGAAGTATTAACAGATATTTATTCAGTACCTTTATTTTAAAAAATGAGTTGCAAAGAAGGCTACAAGGGTAATTAAAATACATTATCACACCTGAACTCTGGAAAGTCACTGTGAAAATTTCAATTAACTTTGAGTAATTTTCCATGGTTTAATATTTCAATAATATTTGAGTGATCGTGTGTGTGTGTGTGTGTGTGTGTGTGTGTGTGTGTGTGTGTGTGTGTGTGTGTGTGTGTGTGTGCACGTGTGTGTGTGTGTGTGTGTGTGTGTGTGCGTGCGCGTGTGTGCGCGCGCGTGTGTGTGTGTGTGTGTAGTCTGATTAAGTATTCTTGTTCATTTAAATAATTATGGGTTATATGCAAAATACGTTAATTGCTTACAATATCACGTTGCCATGTGATATGTATGTGCCTCGCTTAAAGTGAAGACAGCATTACACCTGTATTTTCAGACTCACGTGTCTTTCTTTGAATCAGTTTAATGTTTTGCAGTTACAAAACGTAACACTGGTGATGAGGTATTTTTTAGAACATTCTGAAACAGCTTTTGACCCAGTGAAGCACAGCGAGGTTTGAACTAAGAGGTTTGAACACAGAGGTTTGAACTAAGAAAAAACGCAATGAGTGCAACGAATAGTGAGAAGAGCCAGCCAGCCAACAGATGGGTTGAGTTTTTTTTAAAAAGCAGCGTTCTTCGGAAGGGAAGACACAATCCAGCATCTCAGAAAACAGAAGAATTTGGTGTTCAGAGAGTACCGGGTGATAATAATCATTTAAAAAATAGCAACATTGGAAATATTGACAAGTTTGAATCCACAACCAATAATTGGATCATGTATACTGAGTTATTGGAACAGTATTTTAAAGCAAATGTAATAACCAATGAGAAATGAGTGCTGGTTTTCCTAAGTACATTGGGTTTAAAGGCATCCAGTTTGCTTTGAAGTTTGACTGCTCCAACCAAACCATCAGAAGTGAGCTTTCCTGATATTGTCAAAGAGATGCAGAAACATTTAGAACCAAAGCCCTTGTTGATTGTAGAACACTTTAGGTTGCATAAGTGGAATCAAAAGGAAGGGAAGTCCATTTCAGTATATGTGACTGAATTGAAGAGATTGTCAGTTGTCAGTTTGGTAATGGGCTTAATGATACTCTAAGGAATTGTTTAGTTTGTAGAATCTTACAAGAAAGCATTCAAAAATGGCTCCTAACTGAAGTACAGCTTACAAGCAAAAGAGCAGTAGAAATCACTGTTTCAATGGAAACTGCAGACAGAGACGCAATTGAGTTGCAGATGGGAATGAAAGTGAGCGTGAACAAAATTGTAGTGTCTAAACAGAAACCAGCCTAGCCATACTAATTGTGTTAACGTTGTACAGGGTTCATATTTGCCAAACAAACGCAGATTTAAAGGTGAAACTTGCAGGAAAAGCAACAAAATAGGACACGTACAAAGGACATATCAGGCAGACAAAAGCAAATGAACTGCACAGGGAAGAGAAAAACATAAGTTGCAGTTTCAAAAAGAGTACTAATCTACATGCTGTTGATGAAAAATCTGCTATTAATAACAGTGACACTGAATTGTGTAGCCTTGAGATTTACAATGTGAAAAGTAACAACAGACAAGCAACATTGCTTAAGCCAAAAGTGAACGGCAAATTAATTAAAATGGAATTAGTCACTGTTTCAGCCATTCCACAAAATGAGCTTGAAGAGCATTTCAGAGCTGCTTAGATATCGCAATTGGGATTAGATTGTTGAGGCCGTTGAGATTGTTGAGACTCCGCAACCTTTAACTCACTTGCGAAATCATTTATTGAAACCAATGTCATTCTCAATGCTGAGGTACTGAATATTTTTTTGTGATGGAAGAATTACCCATGGTGCATCTGAGCCATATGTTCTACAATTATTAGAAGTTAAATGTTAACATTTTATGTAGATTTAAGGGTGAAGGTCACTATTCGTTAGGATTTGCACTTCTATACAATCTAAATGGAAAGGAATAATGATGTGTTGGGCAGGAAGGCCGTAAGCTTCCTAAGTGAACATCCTCAACCTAATTCCCACTGGATTCAGAATTCAGATCAGCTTTACTATTACTGACATGGTGTGCAGTTTGTTGTTTTGTTGCATAGGTACAATGCAAGGCATAAAATTACCATAAATCACCAAAATAAATAAATAGTGCAAAAGTTGAATTATGGTTCAGCACAGACTAGATGGGTTGAAGGGCCTGTTTCTGTGCTGTACTTTTCTATGACTCTATGAGGTAGAGTTCACAAGGAAGCAAGATGGACAGAAATCTGACATTAACTCCGTAATTGACTAAGGGGTTACATATGGATGACCACTCTAAGAAATAAAAATCTCACTGTGTGTGTGTGTGTGTGTGTGTGTGTGTGTGTGTGTGTGTGTGTGTGTGTGTGTGTGTGTGTGTGTGTGTGTGTGTGTGTGTGTCCACATGTGGGGGGGGGGTGGAAAATTGGGCTTTTGTCCAACTAAAGGAACAGAGACTAAACCAATTAAACCTAAACACTCCAAGTTTCCATTCAGTGTGAGGGAAGGGTTAGATTGATCTTGGTTGGCATAATATCAAGGGCCTGTACTGTTCAGTGTTCTGTGTTCTACTATATTCTTAGTTCTGTGTTCCATATTATTGTAATTAGATTGCTGCTGGGTGCCTGAAGATATCCAACTAAGAATTTATACTGAAGAAAAGATAACTCCTGTAGTAACAGTGAAATACAACAACCAATGAGACACATTCAGCTTGTATGTGGTAAAAACAGAACGGCTAGGATTGTGGGGATGTGATTGGCTGAGACAACTACAACTTGATTGGAGATTCATCCCCTATTTGCATGCCACATTCCCTGCAATAAAGCCAGCTGAAGGTGAATTAAGAAAGCTGCTGGTTGATGCCACAACTCTCTCTGTGCTGAACCCTATGAACTGTTGTACAACAGAGGACAAATAAATGTCGGTGGCAACCTCTGTGCTTCCGGTTGGGCTAAGGAAGGACTGTTGCTCAGAGGAAGCATAAAAGTGATGAAAGCAGTGGTCCAATTTCAATGGTTTAGGTAGGCAATGTATCTGAGAAAGCTTCTGATATGCTAATCAGGAGAAATGTGGCTTGGTTTTAAGCTGGAAGAGAGTTCAACAAGCATCAGGGAGGTTTGGTATCTGTGAGTATTGTTACAATATGGCAACAATGAATATATAATTGAGACAGGGTTTTTATAATAAATAAAACATTTATTAAACACTGCTGAAAAAAAACCCAAAAGTAAACAAACGACTAACTTAACCGTAGGGTCTTGGCCCGAAAGGTCGACAGCGCTTCTCCCTATAGATGCTGCCTGGCCTGCTGCATTCCACCAGCCTTTTATGTGTGTTGCTTGAATTTCCAGCATCTGCAGATCTCCTCGTGTTTGCAACTTAACTGGAAGTTGACTGCTATACGGCAGCTCGAACAGATCTTATGCGAACTCAGTTCTTTAAAGTAGTATTGCAAAAAGTCCAAAATGATTTACACAGTCAGGAGAGACTTTCCTTGAAGTAATTAAATCCTCTTTCATGACATTACTGCTGATCCCAGCCGAAGTATGCTTTGCTGTGGGATTTACGGTTGGAGGAAATAAAATGGCTTAAAGGCACTGACCTTTCCTTGGCGAAACTCTGCATCCAACTCTTTCTGCTCTTTTAGCAAAGCAGGAGCTATCTCGGATTGCAGGTTACTAATTCCTTGTATGAAGATTAAATAAGGTCAAACCTGATTACCGCTGACATCAACTTTCCTCGATCTTCCAGCTTCCCGAACTTCAATAAATCTTCACTCTCCGACTGAACTGAACTGGCAGCATTGTAGCAAAACTGCCGGCAATAACCTTTGAGGCAGAAAGTAAAACTCCACTTTAAAACAAAACTGCATCATAACATCGAATACGCAGCAGAACAGAGTCACTGAACGAATTCAACCATGAACTGCCCACGTCACAGGGAGGGGTTCTCCTTTTATACCCTGTTGAAAAAAACTATCACATGACCTCCCACTGGCGGGAAAATTATGTCACTCCACCATCACAAGACCATTACATCATGCCCAGCAGAGCCTCAATTACATCATGGTCATGTGATAGTCACAAGATACCCACGGGTACGTAACAGTATAAAGAACCAGAATTAACTCTGTGTGCTTTAAGGTTATTGTATGAACTTTAAGTGGGAGACAAAAAGTCGCTTGTAAAAGAAAATGCAAAGACAAAGCCCAGCTGGATGAATGGACGACCAAACAGAAAGGAATCAATTTGGATACGAAAACAGGGGATTTGTCAGATGATGTTGTGAATGAGGAAACCAAGAGAGAGATCAGATCATAAAGGGAGCAATGGAAGGATTAATAATAGAATCCTCCAGTGAGCTAAGTACACCTTCCCAAGATCAAGATACACAAACCAGAAAAAGAAAAAGGAAAGAACAGATGGAGAGAAGCAATGTGAGAAAGAAAAAGAAAGGAATTGAAGTAGATCCAGAGAGAGAAAAGGTGAAGAAGTGTGTCCAGAGCTGTCAGAACCACTTCCTGCAGACTCAAAGTCAACTCCCACAACTACTATGGATGAGGCCCCAAAACCAAGCCGCTTAACTTGCTTACCAAGTTAAGAGCCCATGGTATTACAGGGAAGTTCCTAACATGGTTAGAGCATTCACTGATTTGTAGGAGGCAGGGAGTGGGAATAAAAGGATCCTTGTCTGGTTGTTTGCCAGTGACTGGTGGAGTTCTGCATGGGTCGATATTTTATGCTGTATATAAATGATTTAGATGATGGAATAGATGGCTTTGTTGCCAAGTTTGCAGAAGATACAAAGATTGGTGGCGGGGCAGGTAGTGTTGAGGAAACAGGTATACTGCAGAAGGACTTGGATAGATTAGGAGAATGGGCAAGAAAGTGGCAAATGAAATACAATGTTGGAAAATGCATGGTCATGCATGTAGTAAAAATAAATGTGCAGACTATTTTCAGAGAGAAATTCCAAAAATCTGAGATGCAAATGGACTTGGGAGACCCTGTGTAGAACACCCTAAAGGTTCATTTGCAGGTTGAGTTGGTGGAGAGGAAGGCAAATACAACATTAGCATTCATTTCAAGAAGTCTGAGTACAAGAGCAGGGATGTGATGCTAAGGCTTTATAAGACACTGGTGAGAAATGTTTGATATCTCTGGGTCTGTACTTGCTGGAATTTAGAAGGTTGAGGGGGGATCTCATTGAATCCTTTCAAATGTAGAAAGGCCTAGACAGAATAGATGTGGAAAAGAATGTTTCTCATGGTGGGGGAGTCTACGACAAGAGGGCACAGCCTCAGGATAGAGGGGCATCCATTTAAAACAGAGATGTGGAGAAATTTCTTTAGCCAGAGGGTGGCGAATTTGTGGAATTTGTTATCACAAGCAGTTGTGGAGGCCTGGTCGTTGAGTGTATTTAAGGCAGAGATTGATAGGTTCTTGATTGTACACGGCATCAAAGGTTACGGGGAGAAGGCCGGGGAGTGGGGTTGAGGAGGGGAGAAAAGGATCAGCATTGATTGAATGGTGGAGCAGACTCGATGGGCCAAATGGCCTAATTCTGCTCCTATGCCTTATGGTCTTATGGTCTAACCTGAGATTGTTTTCACAGCCACAAATCTCACCTGCCAAGCAGATGGATCAGGAAAAGATGTTATCCCACAAGAGTAAGGAAATTTTCACAGTGATGAAATCTTTAGGACTGAATGGGACAATTTAAAATTTACTATGCTCAAGATGACTGTATATGGTAGTTACATAGTACACTGTGCATATAGTTGAGATGAATTCTCTATTGAATTGGAGTTTATAGCAAAGCAGGGAGGAGTGTTGTGTATTTAATATTTCAATAATATTTGAGTAATCTTGTACATAAATTGTTTGATTAAGTATTCTTCTTCACTTAAATAATAAGCCTAACTTAAAGTAAACATGAATTAGACCCTTATCCCCTGACACCAGTGCCTTCTTTTGAAATAGTTCAATATTTTGAAGTTACAAAACATGGCAGAAGTTTTAACCAATTTTTACAGGAGCACCATTAATAGTGTTCTGATCAGCTGCACCATCATCCGGTACAGAAATTGCAAGGCGTTCAACCACAAGTCCCAATGAAGGATTGCGAGGACTGCTGAGAGGATCATAGGGGTCTCTCTTCCACTCATTAGAGATATTTAATCAGAAGCCTTGTGTATTCGGGGCTCTTAGCATTGCCAATGATTGCTCCAACAATCTCTTTGACCCCTACCACCAGACAGGAAGTACCATAGTATTAGGACAGAACTGTTAGGATGGGAAAGAGCTTCTTCCCCCAGGCTGTGAGACTACTGAACTCACTGTGACCACATGGGTCCCATCATGTATGAAGTGCCAGTAGTGTTATACTGTTTACTTTGTAATTTGTATTGTATTTGCACCTTATTATTTGTTAATTTATTTGTGGTAATATTACGTTATGTGTTTTCTGTTGTGCACCTTAGTCTGGAGGAACATTGTCTTGCTTCATGTATACGGTTGAATGACGATAAATTTGAACTTGTTTCAGAAAATCATAGAACAATGTAGCACAGAAACAGGCTGTTCGGCCCATCTAATCTGTGTTGAACCATTAACCTGCCTAGTCCCGTTAGCCTGCACCCAGACCATAGCCCTCCATACCCCTCCATCCATGTACCTATCCAAATTTCCCTTCAATGTTGAAATTGACCCCACATCCACCATTTGAGCTGGCAGCTCATTCCACACTCTCAGCACTCTCTGAGTGAAGTAGATCCCCCTCATATTCCTCTTAAACGTTTCACCTTTCACTCCAAACCCACGTCTTCTAGTTGTAGTTCATCAACCTCAGTGGGAAAAGCTTGCTTGCAATTTCCCAAACTATACCCCCAACATTTCGAATACCTCTATCAAATATGCTCTAGGGAATAAAGTCCTAACCTACTCAACTGTTCCCTATAACTCAGGTCCTCAAGTCCTGGAGACATCCTTGTAAACTTTCTCTCCACTCTTTCAATCTTATTTACACCTTTCCTGTAAGCAGGTGCCCAAAACTGCACACAAAATGCCAAATTAGAATCAGAGACCCTGTGATTTCAGTCTCTGAGGCCGAAGTGAGACCATCCTTTAGGAGGATGAAAGCATCTGGCCAAGATGGGGTACCTGGCTGAGTACTAAAAACCTGTGCTGATTAGCTAGCTGGAGTGTTCACTGATATCTCCAACTTCTCGCTTTGGCAGTCTGGGGTGCCCACCTGCTTCAAGAAGACCTCCTCAATCATACCAATTGATGAATCAGCAAAGTGGGGGGGGGGGGGGGAGAGGAGGGATTGAAAATGTGGCTGAGACCTGATTTCACAACAACATCCTCTCACTCAAAGTCAGCAAGGCCAAGGAGCTGATTATTGACTTCAGGTAGAGGAAATCAGAGGTCCATGAGCCAGTCCTCATTAACGGATCAATGGTGGAGAGGGTCAGCAACTTTAAATTTCTCAGTGTTATCATTTCTGAGGATCAGTCCTGGGCCTAGCTCATAAACAAAGCATAGCTGTACCTCTAAGAAGTTTGCAAAGATTCGGTATGGCATTTGAAACTTCGACAGACATCTATAGATGTGCGGTGGAGATTATATTGACTGGTTGCATCACACCCTTGTATGGAAACACACCAGGCACTTGAATGTAAAATCAGAATCAGATTTAATATTACTAGCATATCTCATGAAATACATGATAAATAAATACAGAGAAAAAATGTTGGGTTACATTAAGTATATACACAGTATATCTATTAAATAGTTAAGTTAAAATAAGTTTTGCAAAAAAACCCCAGAAATTTAAAAATGTAGTGAGGTAGAGTTCATGGGTTCAATGTCCATTTTGGAATTGGATGGCAGAGGCGAGGAAGCTGTTCCGGAATCACTGAGTGTGTGCCTACAGACCTCTGTACTTCCTTCCCGATGGTAACAGTGTGAAGAGGGCATGTCCTGGGTGGTGGGGATCCATAATGATGGACATCACCTTCTTAAAGTACTGCTCCTTGGATACTCTGGAGACTGGTACCCATGATAGAGTTGATTAATTTTATGTTTCTATAACTTATTTTGATCTTGTGCAGTAGCCTTCCCCCAAACCAGACAACGATGTAGCCTGTCAGAATGCTCTCCACGGTACATTTGACAAACCAAATCTCCTCAAACTCACAATGAAATATAGTTGGTGTCTTGCCTTCTTTGTAAGTGCATCAATATGTTGTGTCCATGTTAGGTCCTCAGAGATATTGACACTCAGGAACTTGAAATTGCTCACTCTCTCCACTCCTGATCCCTCTATGAGTATTGGTTTGTGTTCTCTTGTCTTACCTTTCCTGAAGTCCACAATCAGCTCTTTGGTATTGCTGACGTTGAGTGTAAGGTTGTTACTGGGAAACTACTCAACTAACTGGTATATCTCATTCCTGCATACCCTTTCATCACCAAATGAAATTCTGCCAACAATGGTTGTATCATTAGCAAACTTACAGATGGCTTTTGAGCTATGCCTAGACACACAGTTATGAGTGTAGAGAGAGTAGAGCAGTAGAGTGCACATCCTTGTGGTGCACCAGTGTTGATTGTCAGTGAGGTGGAGATGTTATTTCCAATCTGCACAGATTGTGGTCTTCTAGTTTGAAAGTTGAGGATCCCGTTGAAGAGGGAAGTACAGAGGCCTAACTTGTGTAGCTTTTCAATCTGGTGATCCAAGGCTGCGTGGAGAACTATTGAGACCTAGTGTGATGATAGGCAAATTGCAGTGGGTCCAGGTCCTTCCTGAGACAGATGTTGCTTCTAGCCATGATCAACCTCTCAAAGCATTACATCACTGTAGAATTCCTCTGGACCATGGGCATTAAGGCAGCTCACACTACTCTTCTTGGGGACTGGTATTATCGTTGGTGTTCAATTCCAGTGTCATCTGTGAAGGCTCTGTACATCCTCCCCGTGGAATGCATGGATTTTCTTGGGTGTTCCGGTTTCCTTTCGCAGTCCAAAGAAGTGCGGTTATTAGGTTATAAATTGTCCCGTGATTAGGCTGGGGTAAATCACGGGTTGCTGGGCAGTGTTGCTTGAAGGACTGGAAGGGCCTATTCTTACTGTATCTCAATTAATTAAAAAAAGTGTATCTCTAGGTATTATATGTTGACATATATGCGCTGTACTTTGATAATAAATTTATTTTGAACTTTGAACTTTATACTTCATATGTGCTTACTGGCTGTAAAGTGGGATGTGCTAAGGTTATAAAAGGAGCTATATTAATGCCAGTCCTTGGTTCGAGAAAGGAAGCACATGAGGAACACTACCTCATCTGTGCTCTTTACAAAGTCACTGCAACTTCATCACCTCTGGATTTATTACAGTGGGATCTGCCATTCACTTCATTCCTTAGGGAGTCTTTTCATAGTCATCAATGATTTTCCCACTTGCCTGTCACAATTCACTGCTCCTGGGATAAACTAGGTGTACGTCCCCTTCTATATCCTCTATGCAGTTCAAGAGGTGAGAGAGCAATCTTTTTTTTAATATTCTCTTTCATTTCACCTGTTAGACAGCTTCTTGAATTATTTCTGGCTCTGTATGTGCAATGATATAAAATATTCACATTCAGGTGTCTGACACTTGATCTCATGTTAGGCGAGTACTCCATCTTCATAGTATTTTCTCTGATGTCTGCATCTCATTGTTGCTGCTGGAGAATTTATCCCAGCACAGACGTCAGTACTGGCACCAAAGTTAATGTGGTACCGTTAAAGCAGAAGAGATGTTGTTGCTGTTTTTTTCTGGAGAAATTATCATATTTCCCCTGGGAGTGTGTTGTCTGTTGAATCATAACCCGTGATGTTTCTATCTGGTTGGCTGTCCATCTCACTGATCTTCTCATTGCCGATTTGTCTTGGCATCTTATTAATCTCACTATCTATCTTGCTGTTTTGTTATTGTACTTACTGTCTGCCCATCCGATTGTCAATCTGTCTTGATAGCCATTTGTTGTGTCATCTACCTAATTAATTGCCAACCTTTAAGATTCTTTCTGTTTGCCTATCTTGTGCCAGTTTTAAAAAAGTGAGCAGGTCCCCTTGCAGAAAGCTGGGTATTTACTGCGTGAGTTGGAGACAGTTCCTTGTGGACTTTACATGCCTGTTTCAAAAAATGAGTGGGTCTGTCAGATCAGATATTGACTAGGTTAATAGTAACTAGGGTTAATTGGCAAGAGCAAATAAAAAGAAGTGTGGCTTAAGCGGAGCAGTGTTAGAGTGGGCAGGCTGTGGCTCAACAGGCATGGGCAAGAACAGGCAAAGGCTAGAAATTTGAGGTACAACGTGTAGGCAGGATGTTGGTTCATGCAGTGAAATACTGTGAGATGTGGGACTTTATGGTACCTAACTGTCTCCCTGATGACTACACCTGCAGGAAGTGCACCCAACTTCAGCTCCTGACCTGTAAGTTAAAGGAACTGGAGCTGGAGCCGGATGCACCCAGGAACATCCAGGACTCATAGATGAGTCTTTTACTGAGGTAGTCATATCCAGCGTGCAGGCTTCAGGTAGTAGATGGGTGACCACCAGGAGAAGAAAGGACAGTAAGGAGTCCGTGTAGAGTTCCACTGTGGCCATTCCCCGCAGCAGCCAGTATACTCCTTTGGATACTGCTCAGTTTGGAGGGGGGGGGGATCAAACTATCAGGCCACAGCAGGAGCAGCCAGGCCAGTGGCACCATGCCCAGGTCTAGCACTCAGCAGGGAAGAGTGAAGTCAGGAAGAACAGTAGTAATAGGAGATTCAATAGTTAGGGGGAATGGACAACTGATTCTGTGGCCATGAAAAACATATTAGGATAATACGTTGTCTTTCGAGTGTTAGGGTCTAGGATGTTTCGGAGTGACTGCAGTAGATTTCCAAGAGGGAGGGTGAGCAGCTAGAGATTATGGTGCCAATGGGCACCAATGACATTGGTAGAAAGGGGGATGAGGTCTTTCTGCAGTGGGTATAGGGAGTTAGAGAAGAAGCTGAAGAACAGGACCTCCAAGACAGCAATCTCTGGATTTCTCCCAATGCCACGTCCTAGTCAAGTCTGGAATAGGATGATAGTACATATGATTGAGTGGCTGACAAATTGGTGCAGGGGACAGGGCTTCAGATTTCTGGATCATTGGGATCTCTTCTGGGGATGGTATAACTTGTACAGAAAGGACAGTTTACATCTGAACACTTGGGGGACCAATACCCTTGCTGAAAGGTTTGCTAAACCTGTTGGCGAGGGTTTAAACTAAATCAGGAGGGAGTTGGGAACTGGAGTGATAGGGCTGAGGATGGGCAGTTGGTATATGTGGATGCAGTGTGCAGTGAGACTCTGAAGATGGATAGAATGACGATAGGGCAAAATTACAGTCAGTGAGATAAGGTGAAGTGTAACATGGGGGCAAAATCAAAACAGATGATGAATCCAGGGATGAAGATGTTAAATTTGAATGCAGGTAAGTGATCTGTAGTTCAGTTAGAGATTGGCAGGTATGACATTGTGGGCATCACTGAGACGTGGCTGAAAGAAGATCAGAGCGTGGATCTTAATATCCAAGGATACACTTTGTTCGAAGTTCAAAGTTCAAAGCATATTTCAGACCATAAGATATAGCAGCAGAATTAGGCTGCTCGGCCCATTGAGTCTGCTCCGCTGATCTAATTCTTCCAGTCATCCCCACTCCCCTGCATTCTCCCTATACCCTTTGATGCCTTGGCTAATCAAGAACCTATCTATCTCTGCTTTAAATGCACCCAAAGACGGCTTCCACAGCTGCTCGTGGCAACAAATTCCACAGATTTACCACCCTCTGACTACAGTAATTTCTTGGCATCTCTATTCTAAATGGACGTCCTTCAATCCTGAAGTCGTGCTTTCTTGTCCTAGAGTTCTTTACCATGGGAACTAACTTTGCCATATTTAATCTGTTCAGGCCTTTTAACATTTGGAATGTTTGTATGAGATCCCCCCTCATTGTCCTGAACTCCAGGGAATACAGCCCAAAAGTTGTCAGATGTTCTTCATACGGAAACCCTTTCATTCCTGGAATCAATCTCGTGAATCTTCTCTGAACCCTCTCCAATGTCAGTATATTCCTTCTAAAACAAGGAGCCAAAACCGCACCCATACTCCAAGTGTGGTCTCATGAGTGCCTTATAGAGCCTCAACATTACATCCCTGCTCTTATTTGCTGTACCTCTAGAAATGAATGCCAAAATTGCATTCACCTTCTTCACCACCAACTCAGCCTGGAGGTTAACCTTTAGAGTATCCTGCAGGAGGACTCCCAAGTCCCTTTGCACCTCGGCATTTTGAATTCTCTCCCCATCTAAATAATAGTCTGCCTGTTTATTTCTTCCACCAAGTGCATGACCATACACTTTCCAACATTGCATTTTATTTGTCACTTCTTTGCCCATTCCCCTAAACTATCTAAGTAGTCTCTGCAGGCTCTCTGTTTCCTAACACTACACGCTCCTCCACATATCTTTGTATCATTGGCAAATTTAGCCACAAATCCATTAATCCCATAGTGCAGATCATTGACCTATATCGTAAAAAGCAGCGGTCCCAACACTAACCCCTGTGGAACTCCACTGGTAACCGGCAGCCAACCAGAATAGGATCCCTTTATTCCCACTCTGTTTTCTGCCGATCAGCCAATGCTCCACCCATAGTAATAACTCCCTCGTAATTCCATTGGCTCTGATCTTGCTAGCAACCTCATGTGCGGCACCTTGTCAAAGGCCTTCTGAAAATCTAAGTAGACCACATCTACCACATCTCCTTTGTCTACCCTACTTGTAATTTCTTCTAAGAATTGCCCTAAGTTAGTCAGGCAGGATTTTCCTTTCAGGAAACCATGCTGGCTTTGGCCTATCTTGTCATGTGCCTCCAGGTATTCTGCAATCTCATCCCTAACAATCGATTCCAGCAACTTGCCAACCACTGATATCAGGCTAACAGGTCTATAGTTTCCTTTCTGCTGTCTCCCACCCTTCTTAAATAGTGGTGTAACATTTGACATTTTCCAATTATCCAGTACAATGCTAGAATCTATTGATTCTTGAAAGATCACTGTTAATGCCTCTGCAATCTCTCCAGCTACTTCCTTCAGAACATGACAGTGCATTCCATCAAGTCCAGGAGATTTAAACACCCTCAGACCATTAAGGTTCCTGAGTACCTTCTCAGTTGTAATTTTCACTGCACATACTTCACTTCCCTGATACTCTCTAATGTCCAGTATACTGCAGATATGCATTCAGTTCCTCTGCTGTTTCTGCATCTCTCATTACAATATCTCCAGTGTAATTTTCTATTGGTCATATATCTACCCTCAACTCTCTTTTCCCCTTTATATACTTAAAAAAAAGCTTTGAGTATCTTCTTTGATATTAGTCGCCAGCTTTCTTTCATAATTCATCTCTTCCTTCCTAATGACTTTCTTAGTTTCCTTCTGCAAGTTTTTAAAAGCTTCCCAATCCTTTATCTTCCCACTACCTCTGGCTTCCTTGTATGCCCTCTCTTTTGCTTTTATTATCAACGAATGCATAAATTATGTAACCTTGAGATTTGTTTGTCAGCACACTTTCCACCACACATCTATAGAAGTTTGCCAAAGTTTTAAATAGCATGCTGAATCTCTGCAGACTCCTGAGGAAGTAGAGGCACTGTCATGCTTGCTTCACAATTATATTTATATGATGAGTCCAGGACAGGTCCTCTGTGACAGTGACAACCAGTTATGGACCCTCTCCACCCCGATCCTCCAATGATTACTGGCTCATGGACCTTTGGTTTCTCTCTCCTGAAGTCTACAATCAGTTCCTTGGTCTTATTGACATTGAGTGAGAGGTTAGTGTTATTACACCACTCAGCCGATTTTTCAATCTCCCTCCTGTATGCTTATTCATCACCACCTTTGATACAGCCCACAACAGTGGTGTCATCAGCAAACTTGTATATGTTGTTGGAGCTATACTGAGCTTTGCAGTCAATAGTGTAAAGCAAGTAGAGCAGGGGGCTAAGTACACATCCCTGTGGTGCCCTTGTGCTGATGGAGATTGTGCAGGAGATGCTTCAATTGGAAATATAAATAGGATGTAATAAGGGCAATGGTACGATAGTCATGGGGGATTTCAATAATTGGGAAGATCAGGTTGGTGCTAATTCCCAAGAGAAGGAATTTTTAGAATGTCTATGAGATGGCTTTTTAGAGAAGCTTGTAGTTGAGCCCATGAGGGGAAAGGCATTTCTGGCGTGAGTGTTACATACTGAATCAGATTTGATTAGGGAGCTTCAGGTAAAGGAACCCTTAGTTGGCAGTGATTATAATATGATAGGATTCACCCTGCTGTTTGAGTGGGAAAAGATAAAGTCAGATGCATCAGTATTACAGCGGGGTAAAAGGAATTACAGGGACATAGAGAGGAGTTTGCCAAGGTTGATTGGAAAGGGTCACTAGCAGGAATGATGGCAGAAAAGCAATGGCGAGAGTTTCTGGGGGCAATTCATTAAGTGCAGGATAGATACATCCCAAAGATGAAGAAGTATTCTAAAGGAAGCTTGAGGCAACCATGGATGACAAGGGGAATCAAGAACTGCATAGAAGTTAAAGAGAGGGCATATAATATAGCAAAATACAGTGGGAAAGTGAAAAATTGGAAAGATTTTAAAAATCAACAGAAGTCAACTAAAAAAACCATAAGGAGAGAAAAGATGAAATATGAAGAAAATCTAAATAAAAAATATCAAAGAGGATACCTCAATTTTTTTCATATATATATAAAGAATAAAAGAGAGGCGAGAGTGGTTATTGGACCCCGGAAAATAATACTGGAGAGGTGACAATGTGGGACAAAGAGATATTGGACAAACTTAATAAGTATTATGTGTTAGTCTTCACTATGGAAGATACTAGCAATACGCCAGAAATTCATAAGTGTCAGAGGGCAGAATTGATTGTAGTTATAGCTATTACTAAGGATAAGGTATGTGGGAAGCTGAAAGGTCTGAAGAAAGATAAGTCACCTGGACCAGGTGGACTACACCCCAGGGTTCTGAAAAAGGTAGCTGAAAGACTGTGGAGGCATTAGTAATGATCTTTTGAGAATCACTAGATTCTGGAATGGTTCCAGAGGATTGGAAAATTGCAAATGTCACTCCACTCTTTAAGAAGGGAAGGAGGCAAAAGAAAGAAAATTATAGGTCAGTTAGCCTAACCTCAGTGGTTGGAAAGATGTTGGAGTCCATTATAAACGATGAGATTTTGGGGTACTTGGTGGCACATGATAAAATAGGTCAAAGTCAGCATGGTTTTCTTAAGGAGAAATTGTGCCTGACAAATCTGACAAATCTGTGTGAATTCATTGAAGAAATAATAAGCAGGATAGACAAAGGAGTGTTAGTGGATGTTGTTTACTTGGATTTTCAGAACGCCTTTGATAAGGTGCCACACATGAGGCTGTTTATCAAAATAAGAGCCCACTGTGTTACATGAAAGATACTAGCATGGATAGAGATGGCTGATTGGCAGGAGGTAAGGAATTGGAATAGAGGGGGCCAAAACTTGTTGTCTGCAGGACTCAAGTGGTGTTGCACAGAGGCCAGTATTGGGACCTCTTCTTTTCACATTATATGTCAACAATTTGGATACCAGAATTGAAGGCTTTGTGGCCAAGTTTGCAGATGATTCAAAGGTAGGCAGAGGCTCAGGTACTGTTGAGAAAGCAAGCAGTCTGCAGAAGGACATGGACGGATTGGGAGAATAGACAAAGAAGTGGCTGATGGAATATAGTGTAGCAGAGTGTTGTGTGCTTTGGTAGAAGAAGTAAAGGCATTGGCCATTTTCTAAATGTGGAGAAAATTCAAAAATTAGAGGTGCAAAGGGACTTGGGAGTTCTTGTGCAGGATTCCCTAAAGGTTAACTTGAAGGTTGAGTCAGTAGTAAGGAAGGCCAATGCAATGTTAACATTCATTTCAAGAGGACCAAAATATAGGACCAGAGCAAGGATGTGACGCTGGTGCTTTATATGGCAATGGTCAGACTGCACTTGGAGTACTGTGAGCAGTTTGGAGCCTTTTATTTAAAAAAAGATGTGTTGGTGTTAAAGAGGTTCCTGAGGAGGTTCCATGAGAATGTTTCTGGGAATGAAAGGGTTAACATATGAGGAGCGTTTAATGGCTCTGGGCCTGTACTCGCTGGAGTTTAGAAGCGTGAGGCAGGGTGGGGGATCTCATTAAAACCTATTGAATATTGAAAGGTCCAGACAGTGTAGGTGTGGAAATGATGTTCCCTACAGTGGGTGAGTTTAGGAAAAGAGGGCACAGCTTCAGAATTGGTAGATGTCCATTTAGAACAGAGATGGAAAGGAATTCCTTTAGCCAGAGGGTGGTGAATCTGTCAAGTTATTGCCACAGATGGCTGTGGAGTTCAAGTCATTGTGTATATTTAAGCAGAGGTCAATAGGTTCTTGGTTAGTCAGGGTGTAAAATGTTACTGTGAGAAAGCAGGAGAATGGGGTTGAGAGGGATAATAGATCAGCCATGATGGAATGGTAGAGCAGACTTGACCAGCCAAGTGGCCTAATTCTGCTCCTATGTCTTTCGGTCTATCTATCTGTCTATCTACATCTACTTACCTCTTGGAGTCATGAGTTGGATGGCATCGAAAGATCTCTTCAGCTTACTATGCCCATGCCAACTTGTTACGCATCCACAGTAATCCCACTTGGTTATATTGGGACTATATCCTTCATGCCCCACCTTTTCAAACAATAATCTAAATGCCTTCTAAACTCCGACTCCACCACTTCCTCTAGCATTGCATTCTAGGTATCAATCACTCTCTGCATTCAAAAAAAAATCTTTCCCCTCAACCTCCCTTTAAGGCTCCTCTCTCTCACCTTGACTGTATTCCCAGTGTGCTGATGAGTGATTCAATCTGAGAGAGTTGATGGGAATATGGTGACCATTAAAATACAGAGTTAGTATAAAATCAGTGTAAATTGGTGAAATCAGAATCAGGATTATGTTGTGAAATTTGTTGAGTTGCAGCAGTACAGTGCAATACATTTGGTTACGTTTGAATGGACTTGGGTCAAAGGGAATAATGATCCTATGTTCTCATTTGATGAGCTATCCAGCTCTCTCTTGAAGATGATCTCAGACGTTGTTACATTCCTCAATCATTCATACGATGTATTCACCACTTCTGTTTGTAAGGGGATTGTTGTCCTTTCTCAGCATAGCTCTTAAGGTCATATAGACGTCCCAGAAAAGGATGTCCACTCCTCTGAAGACCCCGTTCCCATTCCTCTTGTTCCCATAATATGACTCACCAGCGAGTGGCATAGGCCTCATTGACAGAAGCTACGTTTTCATTTGGGAGTGAAGTGGATGGCTAGAATTCAAATAGCTCACCTTCCAAGAAGCAGATTGGATTCTAGGCCCTTGCGGTGATGGGAGATAAAGATAAATGAAAAATCATTACTATGGAATATGAAAAGTCTTATTCAAACTAATAAGATTCAACTTCTCTATTTTGTCCATACAAATGGAATGGAAAATCCTCTCTGGGAAATTGTTCTCATGGTAACAAGCTCAAGATCAATGATCAAAAGTCAGCAGTCAAGTCATGAGATGCATGGGCAGATCATGTCACTGTTAAGAATCATGAATCTGATCTGTCTGACACTGATGCAATGTGTAATAGGATTGTACATTCTTGGTGAAGATGAACTGTTTGGGAGCAGCTTTTCAGAATATCAAATTTTCCAACTTGAGGGACCATTCCCTCCTTTCAGCCTATAGCAGAAATGGTCACTTCTGCCAATCATCATTTTGCTTCAGTTTATATTTTCTATTCATGTAATCTGTCTTGCTGGGTCCACCTTACAGCCTTGCTGTTAATAGTACAAATGTTTGTACATTATACAGAGAAACATAACCTGCTTTGAACTGCTACATGAACCCACTTGGTCTCATTGTATCAGAGACTTTTCTGTTGATTTATCTAACCCTTCTTCCTTTTCTCTCTTTCTTTCTCTCTTCCTCTGTTCTGATAAAGGGCCTTGGACCTGAAATATTTAACTGCTTCTCTTTCCAAGGTCCTGTTTAAAAGTCTCAAACGGTGTATCGGGGATCTTTACTCCTCTCCATAGATGTTGCCTGACCTGCTGAGTTCCTCCGGTATTTTGAGAGTGTCACCCAAAATAACTTCTGTGTTTTTAACCATATTAAAATGGTGGCTCGGCCTCAAGCATCTTGTGCACATTTCTCTTCTTAAGGTGCTGTCTCATCTGCTGAGTATATCCAGATTTTCTTCTTGTTTGATCAGTATGATCAGCCATGATCATACTGAATGGCGGTGCAGGCTCGAAGGGCCGAATGGCCTACTCCTGCACCTATTTTCTATGTTTCTATGTTTCTATGTTTTTAACTTTAACCTTCTCAGTTCACGGACAAGTAGAGATGTATATTAAACAAGAGCATCACCAGAGTTACCCCAGTCCCACGAACAAATGTAACTGAAGACAAATTGCTTGTTGATCAACTTTGTACCTGTCCAGAACCACGGGGAAGACATTCAAATGAGTAATCCACCAGGCCATGATGCAGTGCCAAACTTTTGCCCTACTCCAAGATCAATCTAACCCTTCCTCCTGCATAGCCCTCCATTTTTCTATCATCTATGTGTCTATCTAAGAGAATCCCTAATCTAGCGACCTCTTCCACTATCCCTGGCAACTCAATCTATTTACCCACAACGCTCTGAATAAAACACCTATCTCTGACATCCCCCTATACCGTAAGACCATAAGACATTGGAGCAGAATTATTCCATTTGGCCCATCAAGTCTTCTCCGCCATTCCATCTTGGCTGATTTATTATCCCTCTCAACTCCATTTTCCTGCCTTCTCCCCATAACATTTGACACCCTTACTGATCAAGAAGTTATTAACTTCGGCTTTAAATATGCCCTAGGTGTTGGGTGCCAGGCGAGCTGAACTGTACAGTGGTAGGTGGGATCCTCTAACTTTAACATGTCTCTGGCCATCTCCATTCAGTTGCAGATGTACTGCTGTGGCAACCAATTGCACAGATTCACCACCCTCTGGCTAAAGAAATTGCTCTTCCTCTCTGTTCTAAACGGATGTCCTCTATTCTGAAGCTAAAATGGTTAGGTTATGATCCTGCTCTATTACATAATGTTGAAGGGTGTGGTCATCATGTACAAGGTCCAAGACAGTTCAAGAAAAATGATCACCAGGATAATCATATTACTACTTCTGCATGAAATAGAAGATACCTGTTCTGCTTATCGAGTTCAGACTTGTACATTGAACAATTCCATTTCCCCACTAATGTTCACCATAAGCTATTCTCTCTGCATTCCCATCCACACACCCAGATTCTCCCATTTGCCTACATATTGGGTGTATTTATAGTGATTAATGAACATACTTTACTATAATATATAACTTAATATAATATACAGTATATATTATAATATATATAATATTATTTTACTATACTTTCCTCCAAATATCTTAAAATAATGCCCTCTCCTATTTGCCAGTTCCACCGTGGGAAAAAGTCTCTGGCGGCCCATTCTGTCTGTGCCTCTTACCATCATACACACCTCTATCAATTCACCTCTCATCCTCCTTCACTCCAAAGAGAAAAGCTACAGCTTGCTCAACCTTTCCTCATATGACGTGCTGTCTAATCCAGGCAGCGCCCTGGTAAATCTCCTCTGTACCCTTTTGAAAGCTTCGAGATACTTCCTATAATGAGGGGACTGGGACTAGTATATGACAAATCTTCCATGATAACAGTGATATCGGATCATCCTCCCCACCCCCATCACCTTAGAGACAGGCAGAGGCTTGGTTTAACACCTCAACCAATTGACATCCTCTTCAGCAATGTAGAACCCCCACGACACTGCAATGATTTGAGAGCTTGGAGTTCAAGTCAAGGGCATGGATCCACACAGCATTTTAAAATTTTAAAATTAACTCTATTTAAAGTAAAAGATGGACTATTTACCTCACAATCTACCTCATCATAGCCTTACACCTTATTGTCTGGCTGCAGTGCATTTTCTGTATATCTGTAGCACTTTACATGCAGGGACATTGTTGGAAAAGTTTGTCACATTTTGTGAAGAGATTTAACCAATTACAGAAATGCATCTTAGAACTTTGAACTTCAAGCCCATCATTTTGTACACCTCCAACCGGTTGTACAAGTGAGTAGAAAACCACTGAGGAAGGCACCATTAACAAAGTGCACCCTGGTTACTTATCAAGATTGGTCCAACAGCAAGGTGTCCGTGACATTGCTGATGAGGTACATCTGCAGCTAGGATGCCTCTGAACGTTCAAGATAGTTGACGAGAGCCACTTTTGGTGGACACAATCTTTGCCTTGACCTTGTGCAATGTACATATTACTTGTCACTTATCTGTCCATGCCTGGATCTTGGGCACCAATTATGAGTGGTTAATACGTATCCATGCTTTGAATCCCAACTCATACCATATTAATAAAATGGTATAGGCTGATAATAGACTTGGATGCACAAATATCTGTTACTCCATAGCAAACATGAGGACTGAGAAGGACATCACTTTAACTGGGACCCCACGGAGGTTCTAGTGCAGGCAAGTATAAAGCAGGCACGAGAATTTTTAGAAGCGTGGTTCTTTACTGATGACTCTATAAGCAAACATATCAGAATAGACACCATTTATGAACCCCTAAGAGCCAAAGATATGCAAACTAATAGAATTCAAAGGTCATCTGAAGGGGTAGCCAATCAGAACAGAGGCAAACAAATGGGGCCTATATAAACACGAGCACTCCCAGAGAGAAACACCAACAACTGTGCTTTGAGGATATCAACTGGAATGGAGATGAAAGGTCTGCAAGCTAATTGCCAAGCTCGGTGAAAACCACGACATTGAATACCTCAGCCTGAGGTATTCACCACCATCCTAAGTATAACTTCCATTTGTAGTCTAGTCTTTGCCTAGTGCTCAACGGTTTGATGAATCTGGTTGTAAATCTTGGTCTAAGGTCTCGTTCTTTTAAAAACTGTTAATAATTTGTGGATGTGTCAGTTATTTGCATACTGGGAAATTTATTTTGAAGTGAGCTATTGTAATGGCAAAAAAGTTTCGTTTTACCAAAAAAAGTGATGCATTCTCGCTTGCCATCTGATACTTGATGTGAGCTTTTGAAATCCAGAGTTACTTGGGGAATAAGTGATTATAAAAAAAAGACATTAAGAAGCTGAATGAGACAGATGGTGACCCAATTAGAGGTGATTTAATGGGTTTTGCACAAAGGAAATCTGCTCTCTAACCCCATCTATTTAAAACACTTTCATTCCAGCTAATGGAAAGTTGGAATTTATTTTCTCTCTCCTTTTCCTGAATGTTTTTGCTCAGACTGGGTTGCTGTCCCTTGGAGATGGTTTCTAGGCACCTAGCACCTGTCAGTATTAAACTGCTGGGGCCTCTGTAGATCTAAGCTCAACCTTGCACTAACATACACTATACAGACACAAAGACATCACTGGAGAGTGTCAGACTTGGGATGAACTCACTGTGACACTCTCATCACTGTAATGACAAATTGGGGGGACATGGAATAGGGAGAAATCAGGATCATACATGTTTAGTATGGTTTAGTCATGTCTTTCCTACAAAGTGTAATAGAGTCATAAAGTTTAATAGAGTCGTAGAACAGTACAGCACAGAAACCGGCCTTTCGGTCCATCTATTCCATGTCGAACCATTAAGCTGCCAAGTCCCATCAACTTCCACCCAGACCCTAGGCCTCCAAACCCCTCTTATCCAATCTCTCAAACCTGCATCTGTACTTCCTCTGGCAGCTTGCTCCACTCACTCACTACCCCCAAGTAAAGAATTCCACCCCCCCCCCCAGGTTCCTTTTAAACATTTCACCTTTCACCCTAACAGCATGACCACTAGTTCTAGACTCACCCAACCTCAGTGTAAAAATCCTACTTACATTTACAGTATCTATGCCCCTCATAATTTTGTATACCTCATAGAAACATAGAAAACCTACAGCACAATACAGGCCCTTCAGCCCAGAAAGATGTGCCAAACATGTCCTTTCCTTAGAAATTATTAAGCTTACCTATAGCCCTCTATATTACCAAGCTCCATGTACCTATCTAAAAGTCTCTTAAAAGACCCTATCATATCCGCCTCCACCACTGTTGCCGGCAGCCCATTCCATGCACTCACCACTCTCTGAGTAAAAAACTTACCCCGCCATCTCCTTTGTACCTACTCCCCAGAACCTTAAACCTGTGTCCTCTTGTGGCAACCATTTCAGCCCTGGGAAAAAGCCTCTGACTATCCACATGATTAAAACCTCTCAACATCTTGTACACCTCTATCAGGTCACCTCTCATCCTCTGTCGCTACAAGAAGAAAAGGCCGAGTTCACTCAACTTATTCTCATAAGACATGCTCCCCAATCCAGTCAACATCCTTGTAAATCTCCTCTGCACCCTTTCTATGGCTTCCACATCCTTCCTGTAGTGAGGCGACCAGAACTGAGCACAGTATTCCAAGTGGGGTCTGACCAGGGTCCTATATAGCTGCAACATTACCTCTCAGCTCCTAAATTCAATTCCACAATTGATGAAGGCCAATACGCCGTACGCCTTCTTAACCACAGAGTCAACCTGTGCAGCTGCTTTGAGCGTCCTATGGACTTGGACCCAAAGATCCCTCTGATCCTCCACATTGCCAAGAGTCTTACCATTAATACTATATTCTGCCATCATATTTAACCTACCAAAATGAACTACTTCACATTTATCTGGGTTGAACTCTATCTGCTTCTTCTCAGCCCAGTTTTGCATCCTATCAATGTCCCGCTGTAACCTCTGACAGCCCTCTACACTATCCATAACACCTCCAACCTTTGTGTCATCAACAAACTTACTAACCCATCCCTCCACTTCCTCATCCAGGTCATTTATAAAAATCACGAATGTCCCCTTGGATCCCATGCCTGCTTACTTTCTCAATAAGCCTTGCATGGTGTACCTTATCAAATGCCTTGCTGAAATCCTTATACACTACATCTACTGCTCTTCCTTCTTCAATGTGTTTAGTCACATCTTCAAAAAATTCAATCAGGCACGAAAGGCACAACCTGCCCTTTACAAAGCCATGCTGACTACTCCTAATCTTATTATACCTCTCCAAATGTTCATAAATCCTGCCTCTCAGGATCTTCTCCATCAACTTACCAACCACTGAGGTAAGACTCACTGGTCTATAATTTCCTGGGCTATCTCTACTCCCTTTCTTGAATAAAGGAATAACATCCGCAACCCTCCAATCCTCAGGAACCTCTCCTGTACCTGCATTTATCCTCCATCTCATTCTATTCCTATTCTCACTGTCACGCGGCACAGACAGTAATCCCGAGATTACTACCTTTGCGGTCCTGTTTCTCAACTTCCTTCCTAACTCCCTGTAGTCTGTTTTCAGGACCTCTTCCCTTTTCCTACCTATGTCATTGATACCAATATGTACTATGACCTCTGGCTGTTCTCCCTCCCACCGCAGGATATCTTGGACACGATCTGAAACATCCCGGACCCTGGCACCTGGGAGGCAAACTACCATCCGAGTTTCATTCCTGCGTCCACAGAATCGCCTGTCTGACCCCCTAACTATAGAGTCCCCTATCACTACTTCCTTCCTCTTCCCTTCCCTACCCTTCTGAGCCACAGGGCCAGAATCTGTGCCAGAGGCACGGCCACTGTCGCTTCCCCCAGTTAGGCCGTCCACCCCCAACAGTACTCAAAAAAGAGTACTTATTGTCAAGGGGCAGAGCCACAGGGGTACTCTCTAGTACCTGACTCTGCCCTTCCCCCTCCTGATTGTGACCCACCTGTCTGTCTCCCTTGGCTGCGGTGTGACCACCTGCCTGTAACTCCTTTCTATCACCTCCTCGCTCTCCCTGACTTGGCGAAGTTATTGTATCATTTCCTGTCAGTAAAGATATGTGTGATTCATTCATTATCACATCAAGTAAGTAAGATTCTGATGTCGTCGTGGAGGTGGACCTTTGACTTTGTTCACTGGGTAATGTTCGTTGTCATCTTGCACCTTGCAGTTCACTTTCTCTGTTGATGTTACATTTTACTCTGCATCCTTTTATTATTTTACCTTATGTCAGGGAGTATTCTTGAGTTATGTAAATATCATCATCATCATCACCATTATGTGCTCTGCCATTTTGCAAATTTTCTACAGAAGATATTTGTCATTGCCTTCTTTTGGGCAATGTCTTCACAAAATGGGTCACCCTTGCCATTATCAATACTCCTCAGACTGTCTGCCTGACGTCAGTCAAGTCAACTTTTATTGTCATTTCGACCATAACTGCTGGTACAGTGCATAGTAAAAATGAGACAATGTTTTTCAGGACCATGGTGTTACATGACACAGTACAAAAAACTAGACTGAACTACGTAATAAAAAAAACAACACAGAGAAAGCTACACTAGACTACAGACCTACCCAGGACTGCATAAAGTGCACAAAACAGTGCAGACATTACAATAAATAATAAACAGGACAGTAGGGTAAGGTGTCAGTCCAGGCTTCGGGCATTGAGGAGTCTGATAGCTTGAGGGAAGAAACTGTTACATAGTCTGGTCGTGAGAGCCCAAATACTTCGGAGCCTTTTCCCAGATGGCAGGAGGGAGAAGAGATTGGATGAGGGGTGCAAGGGGTCCTTCATAATGCTGTTTCCTTTGCGGATGCAGCGTGTAGTGTAGTGGTCGCATAACCAGGACTTGTGATTGCTCATTCGACCAATTTTCCCTCTGACGCAGATGATGTTGACGACATGGTGTCTGCAGATTTTAGAACTTACTTAGTTAAGCTCTTTTCATTGAAGAAATTATTGATTCAGTATGTTGAATTCCAAAGAATCAAAGGGTGAGAAATGCAAAAGAACTGCTAGTTCATTTAAACAGAATGGCTTAATGAAACAACAGAAACTGCTACATCAAAAGCTCATGAGGTCAGGAACCTGCAGCTACAAGAAATATTTATGTGCGATGCAGAAACTGGTGTTAACTGCGTGTAATGTCGCAATGCAAAAGTTGCTGGAGAATTTGCAAAAAGGAAGAAGTGGAGTAATATTTGGAAACTTGACTTTTTAAAGTGTCATTTAGCAGGCAAATCACACGTGGATGATGTGCAAAACCTTGGGTGAGAAAATCCTTCATTACCTGCTATGTATGTTTTGTGAAAGTGCAGACCAATGAGAGTGAAAACAACTAAACCTAGAGAGAGCGGATCAAAGTTCTAATTGACAGTGTTTTGCTGGCTGTTAAAATGAATACTACTATCTATATAATTCAGTGTACACATGTGCTGTCACTGAGCAAAAAACTGCACAGATTTCTGTGCTCACTGTTCATTGCAAATTAGAGGGAAAATTGCATGTGACCATCTTCTACCTGCTCCTATGGCTTCATGTAGCCCTTACCAGGGATGGGGGTACTAAGCTGGTGCTACACCTTGCTAAAGGGTGACCTGCAGGCTAGCAGAGGGAAGGAGTGCTGTACACTTCCTTTGGTAGAGTTGTATCTCCACCTCTTCACCCAATAGACAATAGGTGCAGGAGTAGGCCATTCGGCCCCTTGAGGCAGCACCACCATTCAATGTGATCATGGCTGATCATCCACAATCAGCACCCCATTCCTGCCCTCTCCCCATATCCCTTGACTCCGCTATCTTTAAGAGCTCTATCTAACTCTTTCTGAAAGCATCCAGAGAATTAGCCTCCACTGCCTTCTGAGGCAGAGCATTCCATAGACCCACCACTCTCTGGGTGAAAAAGTTTTTCCTCAACTCTGTTCTAAATGGCCTACCCCTTATTCTTAAACTGTGGCCTCTGGTTCTGGACTCCCCCAACATCGGGAGCATGTTTCCTGCCTCTAGCGTGTCCAATCCCTTAATAATCTTATATGTTTCAATCAGATCCCCTTTCATCTTTCTAAATTCCAGTATATACAAGCCCATTTGCTCCAATCTTTCAACATATGACAGCCCTGCTATCCCGGGAATCAACCTCGGGAACCTACGCTGCACTCCATCAATAGCAAGAATGTCCTTCCTCAAATTTGGAGACCAAAACTGAACACAATACTTCAGGTGTGACCTCACCAGGGCCCTGTACAACTGCAGAAGGACTTCTTTGCTCCTATACTCAACTCCCCTTATTATGAAGGCCAGCATGTCATTAGCTTTCTTATGAAACATATATATATATATGGTTCTATATATTTTTTACATACACACACACACACACACACACACACACACACACACACACACACACACACACACACACACACACACACACACACACACACACACACACACACACACACACACACACACACACACACAATATTAATTCAAACAAGAACCAGTCTTCAGTTCTTAATGTAGATTGTAAATTACAAGAAATAAATTGAAGTTAAAAGCATACACCTTCACAAATAAACAAAACTAAGACTAGTGAAGCACAGAATAAGAGTTATGGTTTGCAAAATGGTGAAGATGAGACATTTGCTTATGCTTCAGACAAAGGGGTTGCGCTAATTGGCCTGCATCAATTCAGCAACCAATAATTTGCACCATTGTAAACAAGTCCAAGGAAGCTCTCAGACCGGACTGATACTAATACCTCCCACTTCAAATAGCAGGTCTATCAATAGTTGGGTGCCTGGCTTGCTGTCATCAGACATTTTTATAATATCTATGCTGATTATTTTTTCCCAGCAAAGGCATTTGAACCTTCAGAAGAAATTATATTGAATCACTTACTGCTACCTTTGATCTTAAAGGTATAAAATGTGATGAGTTTGTGATGAGCAACTCTGTTTGTTGTCATGAATAAAGACTTTTCTATCTACAGCTTCTTCACTTTCAATATACCCAATGACATGGCCTCCACTATCGTCCGAGGCAGTGAATTCCATGGATTCACCACCCTCCGGTTAAAGAAATTCCTCCTCACCTCTGTTCTAAATGGATGTCCCTCTATTCTGAGGCTGTGTCCTCTGGTCCCAGACTCACCCACTATAGGAAGCATCCTCTCTGGATTAACTCTATCTAGGCTCTTCAAAATTCGATAGGTTTCAAAGATGTAATTGGCTCTTTATAGCACCTTTCTGCATTTACTGTATGTCCTTGATGTTGGGTAGGCTGGTGCTGGTGATGCTTTGGCAGTCTGACTGCTCATTGTAGAGCCTTCCCCTCTGCCACAGTACATTTTTATACAATAACTTTGAGCCATTGGTGAAAACAGTCTGACCACTAACCTGGTAAAACTCATGTTTTTAAGAAGAGTTATGAAAAGTAAGAGAGGATTTAGTTCAACAATTTTTGGAATGTAAGGCTGGTTGCTTTTGGTTTTCTAAACAAAGGACAGTTATTTTGTTCTTTATAATTTCCTCAGTCCCCCGTGATGCTCTCTGTACAACATTCTGCTGCCACTAACACAATGCACTTACACGTAGGTGGGAGCCAAGCTGCACTCTTGCAGTTTTCCTTGGAGATTCTGTTTTGTAACCGTGGCAGAGGTGTGGAAGTTCTGTTGGGAAGAGCAAAGCAAGGGAGTATTGCACCTCTGGAGTGCTGGAGTTATTCTGCGGAAGAGAGAACAAAGGTGGCCCTCTGGAAACACAATCCATCATTCCACTTCACTGTCACACGTCATTAGGAGAAAGCACTTCAACTGTTCCCTGATCCGAGTGTTTTTGAGTGGAAAAAGAGAGAGGCTGGTAAGCAGGCTTGTACCTCGACAGAAATATTACTGCTTCCCAACTAACAGTCTGTTTTATAAATAAATAAATTGACTGATGTTGGGCTTAATGAATCATGAGTGCCTGAGGCAAGATTGCTGCACAATTGACTTTTGGGTTGAATGTCACTCGCGATGTAAATCATCATACGGGCACAGCAAGGGACAGGGCCCTTGGCAAAAATGTCTCAAGAAATACAAAAATATTGGAGCCAATGACTCACAGCCATTGGACATTGTCAGTCCATTGACCACTGATCTCTCCTGAGGAACGGTGCTTCTCTGCAGTTTGTTAAAAGCTGCCTGTAATGACTCGTCCTTGTTTGGCTGTGTAACTAATTATCACAAGAAGTGTACTAACAGGGCTATGCATTAGCAAGAATTGTTTGTCACAGAAAACAGGCAGTAACAATGAACATACAACTACTGAAAGACCAGCAAAATTAACCCCATCAAACCACACAAAATCTTATCAATATTTTGACCTCTAAATAGAATACCCTTGACATGTAACTGGGACATCCAGCATTTTGCGGTACATGGTACATCTTCATTCACTCTGTTTGCAACAGGCTGGATTTCCAAATGGCCTCCCATTTAAATTCTGCTTCCCGTATTCAATCCAACATATCGGTGTCTAGCCTCCTCTACTGCTATTTCGAGGCTATTCTCAGGTTGGAGGAAGAACACCTCTCATTCCGTCTGGGTAGCCTCCAACCTGAACATTGATTTCCCTAAATTCCGGTAATTCCCCCACCCCACCCCCACTTCTGTCTTTTTCCATTATCCTTTCTGTCTCCTCTCTTACCCCTTCTCTCGCCTCACCTCCTGAACACCTCCCACTGGTGCCATTGATTCTGCCCTTTCCCCCATCATTCACTCTCCTCTCCTATCAGATTCCTTCTTCTCCAGTTCTTTATGCTGCTGTCATCAGGAAGAAGGTACAAGAGCCTCAGGACTCACACCACCAGGTTCAGGAACAGTTACATCCCCTCAACCATCAGGCTTTTGAACCAAAGGGGATAACTACACTCAGTCCATCATTGAACTGTTCCCACAACCAATGGACTCACTTTCAAGGACTCTTCCTCTTATGTTCCCGATATTTATTCATATTATTGTTTCTTCTTTTTGCCTTTGTGGTTTGTTGTCTTCTGCACTCTAGTTGAGAGCCCTAGTTTGGCAGTCATTCATTGATTCAGTTATAACTACTATTCTGTGGATTTGTTGAGTATGCCCACAAGAAAATGAATCTCAGGATTGAATATGGTGACCTACATAGTGATAATAAATTTTACTTTGTATATTGTTCTTTGTAGTTTTCTACCCATCACCTTCCAACTTTGTACTCCTTTTTCTTACTTCATTCGGCCTCTCCCACACCCCACCTTCCCTCTCTCCTGGCCTCAGCTATTACCAGCCCATTTGTACTCCCCCCTCCAGTCCCGATGAAGGGTCTTATTCCTATCTGCCAGACCTGCTGAGTTCCTCCAGCATTTTGTGTGGATTAGAATTGTGAAATAGGCATTGAGTTGAAATCCATGTGGCATGAGGTGGAATTGGAGATGTAGAACACAGAACGTTGTGCATTGCAGCACAGGAACAGGTCCTTCAGCCCACAATATTGTGGTAAACTAATTAAACTAGTTTTTAAAAGCTTACTAACTGAGTCCCTTAATTCCACTCTTTGCATATTCATGCACCTACTTAAGAATACCTTAAAGGCCTCTGTTGTATTTGACTCCACTAACAGCCCTGTCAATGCATTCCAGACACCCACATTTCTCTGTGGAAAAAAACTTGCCCCACAAATCTCCTTTGAGTTCCCCTCTCTCACTTTAAATGTATGCTCTCTACTGTTAGGCATTTCAGCCCTGAGAAAATGATAGCTGGGGTCTATCCATGCATCATATAACTGTTACATACTTCCACCAGGTCTCTCCACGGCCAGTGGAACGCCAGAAAACACAACTCAAGCTTATCCAACCTCTCCTATTTCTTAGACATGTGCTAAGGAAATAGGTGTGTCAATGAAAGGGAAATTTTAAAACTAAAACCTTAGTGGAGACTTGAAATGAAAATCACTGAGGATAAACAAGGCAAAAGAGATGAATGGAAAAGCAGCGAAGTTCAGGAGAGATCTTCACGGTTGCCATCCCTACAAGAGAAGTGGATGGGAATCAATAGTATATAAAAGTTTTTAAAAAACTGTGGATACTGGAAATCCAAATTAGAAACAATAAATGCTGGTAACACTCACTAGGTCAGGTTGCCGCTGTAGAGAGAGGAATAGTGTTGATGTTTCAGATCTGAATCCCTTTGATGTAATGTTCTCTGGAAGGATGTTGCATCTTTTCCAACTTGAAGAATATTGCAACTTACCATATAAGTTAGTAAAGACTGGCCAATGCATCACCGGCACACTCTATCCACCATTAATGACATAAATATAGAATGGTGCTGGAAAAAAGCCAGTAACATCATGATGGATCTCACCAACCCTGCCCATAGACTGTTTGTCCCACTCCCATCAGGGTGGAAGCGTTCATGCCAGGCCCACCAGACTCAAAAACGGCTGCATTCCCCAAGCAGTAAAGTTGATCAACACCTCCATCTATGACTTCACCCCTTCACACCCCAGCCACCACTACTTAACATTTTCCATCAGAGACACCTTATATACAGACACTCCTGTGCCTTGCATCACTTTATGGACATACAATCAGTCTATGTATATAAAGTACCTTTATATTTACTGTGTTTTTTTATTATTATGTCCTTTATTTTGTTATGTTTTCTTATGCTGCATCACATCCTGAGTAATACTTATTTCATCCACCTTTACACTTGTGTACTAGAAATGGCATTAGATAGTCTTGCATAGGGAAAGCCCCTGGTGAGACACGAGAGGAGCCAGGCCCGGAGTTACCCCATTGTGCCCGGAGTTACCCCATTGTGTCCGGAGCCTCCATGTACTGCAGCAAATCCATACAGGCAGAACATCTGAGCAGGTTCGAATGAAATGGCCTCAGACCTGCGAGATGAAAGTCCGGGGGCAGTTTGATGACGATGTCGACAGGGTACTAGACGTGACAACAAAGGGAGATGCTGAAAGACAGCTCTAGGCAGCAGCGACAATTATAGCCCACTTTGCTGAGGAAAGGTTTGGTGCAGTGGAACAGAAGCCAGCAGAATGCAATACACTATGAGACCAAGAGCAGACAAGATTCATGAAATCTGCCCTTGAAACTGCAGTACAGGAAGGCCGGTGAGGAGCAGCAACCACCTCTGGTAGAGCTGTCACGTCCTTAGGAAGAGGCTTATGACCCTGCAGAGAGCTGAGGGGCATAGAAGATGCCACAAGGAGAGAACCAGAATTTGAGCAGCCTTTATAGTCAACCCATTTGAGGTCACCAAACAACTACAGGGCAGAATCTAAGAACCTTGGTGAGCTTTGAGGAGGAACTAGGCCTGCGTATCCAGAGCACTTACAGTGACCCCAACAGGGAAAGAGATTTGACTCACTGTAACATCTTAATAGACCCACCTCCACCCAACACTGAATGTAACAGCAGGGAACCACTCCTGAATGAAGTGCAAGATGTGGCGAGGAAGGCAAGGTCTAGCTCTGCACATAGACAAGGTGGGGTCCTGTAAGAAGTCTATAAGCACTGTGCCCAACTGCTTAAACAGCTGTGGAGGATATTGAGAGTCACTTGGAGGAGAGGAAAGATGGCTGAGCAGTGGAGATTTGCTGATGGAGTCCTGATCCCAAAGGAAGAAAACTCCAGGAACATCGATCTCTTCAGGATCATCTCCTTGCTCAGTCTAGAAGGAAAGGTCTTTTTCAGCATCGTCGCAAAGTGGCTGGCAGCTTCCCTCCCCAACAATGGCTACATTGATACATCTGTGCAGAAGGGAGGTATTCCAAGAGTGCCCAGGAGTTTGGAGCACACTGGACTGGTGACCCAGCTCATTTGAGAAGCACGGGAGAACAGAGGAGCCCTGGCAGTGCTTTGGCTCAACCTGGCCAAAGCCTATGGATCAATTCCCCACAAGCTGATGCAGACGACCATGGACAAGCATCATGCTCCAGGCAAAGTGGTGGACCTCATTCTGCAATAGTACAACCGCTTTAGAATGAGAGTCTCATCAGGCCAGATGACACTGGAGTGGTAGAGGCTGGAGACTGGGATCATCACAGGCTGTTTATCTTAGTGATCCTTTTTGTCCTTGCAGTGAATCTGACTGCAAAGTCCGCCAAAGCAGTCCTGTGGCCCCCCACTCTAATTCTGGCATATGGCAACCACCAATTAGAGCTTTCACAGATGACCAGACAGTCACCACAAAGTCCATGGCTAGAACTAGGTGAATTCTGCAAGGATGGGAGAAGCTCATCATCTGGACAAAGATGAGTTTCAAGCCCACAAAATCAAGAACATTGGTGTTGAGGAAGGGCAGAGTCACTGACAGATTCTGCTTTAACATGGCAAGAACACTCATTCCAACCATCTCTGGAAAGCCAGGGAAAAGCCTTGGCAGGGGTGCTTGACAGCAGCTTGAAAGGTACACCATCAATCCAGGCAACCTGTCAGGAGCTGGAGGGCTGGTTAAAAGCACTTGACCAGTTAGGACTACCTGGCAAGTTCAAGGTGAGAATATACTAGCACAGCAACCCACTGAGGATTCTTTGGCCACTGCTGCTATATAAAGTTCCAATTTCTACTGTCGGGAACCTGGAGAGAAAGGTCGGCAGCTTTCTTCTGGAGGCGGCTAGGATTGCCCAGGGCTCTCAGCAGCATCGCTCTCTATGGAAAGAACACAAAACTGCGGCTGCCCTTGAAATTCCTGGAGGAAGAGTTCAAGCTGAGAAGAGCTAGAGAGATGAGTCAGGATAGGGAGTTCAGCGACCCAAAGGTGGCCCAGGCAGCAGTCATTGTGAAGACTGGGAGAATGTAGAGGACAGAAGAGGCCATGCAGCAGGCTAAATCTCAGCTGTGCCACAATGTCCTGGTATGAACGGAAACCCGAGGAAGAGCTGGCCTGGGAAGCTTCCCAGACCCCACGTATGACATGGCTAAGGGGAGGGAGAAGCGCATGCTCATTCAGGAGGAGGTTAGAGTAGCTGTGGGTGAGGAGAGATCCCCAAAGCAGTGGGTATGAATCAGCAGGGAGCTTGGACCAGACGGAATCAGGCCATGGAGAGGAGAGTGACAAGGACTGATCTCCAGCAAGCAGAGCCGCACCAAATCAAGTTCCTTCTCCTGGCAATGTATGACCTCTCGCTCAGTCCATCCAATGTGCATGGCTAGGGGGAAGGTTGATGCCCAGACTGTTTGCTGTGTTCCAAGAGAGGATGTTTGGAGCTCATCCTGAAACGCTGCCTGAAGGCTCTTGGAGAAGGATGATACTGCTGGGGACATGACCAGGTATTGAAGAACCTTGCGGAAACAAACTTCTTAAGAATCAGTGACGGCAAACAAGCCCAACCCTGCCATTGAACCATCAGCTTTGCGAGAGCAGAAGAGCAACTGGAAGCAAAAGTAAAGCTGCCCGCAGGGATTCTGGCACCCGCTCATGACTACCAGCTCTTGACTGACCTAGAGAAACAACTGAAGTTCCCACCGCACATTGTCAACATCACCCTGAAACCAGACATCCTCCTGGTCTCAGAGGGAGCAAAATGCATCTTCCTGCTGGAGCTGACAGTGTTGTGAGAGGAGAGTCTGGAGGAGGCCCATGGGAGGAAGCTTGCCAGATATGAGGAACTGGTCAGCGACTGTGGGAGTAAGGGAATGGAAGGCAAACAGCACGTCGATTGAAATGTGCTGCCGGGGCTTCACTGGGCATTCTCTTCACAGAGCCCTCAGTGCATTGGGCACCGCAGGTACACGGAGGCAGAGAGCCATCAGCAACATCATTGAGACAGCAGAGAAAACCTCAAGATGGCTCTGGATGAAGAGAGCAAGTCCATGGGGATCTGCAGCACCTGCTACCTGAAGACAACCTGTGGCTAGATCAACCACGGCTGGGTCACCTGGGTGAGGGAGTCTCATGTTGAGAGGTCTGAAACACCCGATGACCCAAGGTTACATCACTGATGATGTGTTCAGAGCATCATGAGATGTATACTTGAAATCACATCCTCAGCCTTGAATCTCGACTATGACACAGAGAGTAGAATGTGCCTGGAATTCATTGTTGGGGAGGTGGTGGAGGCTGATGCAATAGGGATATCTAAGAGCCTCTTAAATAGGTACATGGATGCAAGAAAAATGAAGGATTAAGGTCTGTGCAGGAGGGAAAAGTTCAAAGTAAATTTATTATCAAAGTACACATATGTCACCATATACAAACATGAGATTCATTTTTTTCTGGGTAAACTCAATAAATACAAGAAACACAATGAAAGACCACACCCATTAGGGAACACAACAACAAATGTGACACAAAATAGCAAACTGCAAATTCAATAAGAAGGAGATGATAATAATAATAATAATAATAATAATAATAATAAATAAATAAGCACATTAAGAATATGAGATGATGAGTCCTTGAAAATGAGTCCATAGGTTGTGGGAACTGTTCAGTAAAGGGGCAAGTGACATTGTGAAGAGCCTTTTGTTCAAGAGCAAAAGTAAAAAGCAAAAGTGAGTAGCTCAAGAGATAGTTAAGGGGTAGTAACTGTCCCTGAACCTGGTGGTGCAGGACCTGAGGCTCCTGCACCTTCTTCCCAATGGCAGCAGCAAGAAGAGAGAATGGCCTAGATGGTATGCGGCCTTGATGATGGATGTTACTTTCCTGTTTCCTAGACCTGCTCAATGGTGGGAGGGCTTTACACATTATAGATTGGGTCATATCCATGGCTTTTTGTTGGCTTTTCTATGATGTTGCCATACCAGGCCAAGATGTAACTAGTCAATATACTCTCCACCACATATCTGTTATTAAAAAATTGTCAAAGTTTTAGATGACATGCCAAGTCTTCACAAACTTCTAAGAAAATTATGAAAGGCAAGAGAGGATTTAGTTCAATAATTTTTAGAATCTAATGCTGGTTGCTTTAGGTTTGCTAAACAAAGGACACTTATTTTGTTCTTTATCATTTCTTCGGTCCCCCGTGATGCTCTCTGTACAACATTCTGCTGCCACTAACACAATGCACTTACACGTAGGTGGGAGCCAAGCTGCACTCTTGCAGTTTTCCTTGGAGATTCTGTTCTGTAACTGCGGCAGAGCTGCGGAAGTTCTGTTGGGAAGAGGAAAGCAAGGGAATATTGCACGTCTAGAATGCTGAGGTTATTCTGCGGAAGAGAGAACAAAGGTGGCCCTCTGGAAACACAATCCATCGTTCCACTTCACTGTCACACGTCATTAGGAGAAAGCACTTCAACTGTTCCCTGATCCGAGTGTTTTTGAGTGGAAAAAGAGAGAGGCTGTTTGAGGCACTGACATGCGTTCTTTGTAATGGCATTTACATGCTGGACCCAGTACAAACCCTCTGAAATGATAACACCGAGAATTTTTAAGTTGCTGACCCTCTCCACCTTCAATTCCCCCCTCCTCCTACTCAAGTTAGGACTGGCTCATGCACCCCTGGTTTCATATTCCTGAAGTCAGTAATCATCTCACAAACAAGAGAAAATCTGCAGATGCCGGAAATCCAAGCAACACACAGAAATGCTGGGGAAACTCAACAGGCTCGGCAACATCTATGGAAAAGAGTACTGCCTGACCTGCTGAGTTCCTCCAGTATTTTGTGTGTGTTGCTTCAATAATCATCTTCTTCATCTTGCTGACCTTTAGTGAGAGGTTGTTGTTGTGGCGTCACTCAGCTAGGTTTTCAATCTGCCTCTTGTATGCTGATTCAACACCACCTTTGGTCAATGACAATGGTGTCATCGGGAAACTTAAGTATGACATTGGAGTTGTGCTTAGCCTCACAGTCATAAGCATAAAGCGAGTAGGGCAGCTTGTGGTGCGCCTGTGCTGAAAAAGATTGTGGAGGAGATGTTGCAGCCATTCTGAACTGACTGGGATCTGCAAGTGAGGAAGTTGAGGATCCAGTTGCACAAGGAGGTATTGAGGCCTAGGACCTGAAGCTTATTGATTAATTTTAAAGGGATGATAGTATTGAGTGTCGAGCTGTAGTCAACGAAGAGCATCCTGATGTACGCATCTTCACTGTCCAGATGTTCCAGGATCGAGTGAAGAGCCAATGAAATGGCATCTGCTGTTGATCTGTTGTGACATTGGGCAAATTGGCATGGATCCAAGTCACTTCTCATGCAAGAGTTGATATTCTTCATTATCATCCTCTCAAAGCACTTCCTCACAGTGGAAGGATTAGGTTGATCTTGGAGTAGTTTTATATAGATCAGGACAACATTGTGGGCTGAAGGGCCCATACTGTACAGTATGTCCTATGTTCTATATAACCTCTGTGCAACAAACAAGATGCTGGAGGAACTCAATGGGTCAGGCAGCATCTGTGGAGGGAAATGTAGGCAATGTTTTGATTTGAGACCCTTCATCTGGGTTGAACATTTTGCTGAGTCCATTGCAGACTGTGTAGCTTTACACACAAGACATAGAGAGCTCCAACACTGAGCTAATCAAGGGTCCTTTTCACAGACACTCTCTCTGGAACTTTCCATAACACACTGTTGTCACCCAGCACGTTGTTGGGCATATGACACCACCTTCAAACTTATGATGGTCTTAACACCCATTGTGTACAACCAGTAGTATATTATGTCAAAGCTAATAGCATGCACTAAGTGGTCACTTTATTCAGTATCTCCTGTACCTTATAAAGTAGCCAGTGAGTTGATGTTCATGGTCTTCGAATGCTGTAGTCTATCCACTTCAAGATTCGACATGTTGCGCTTTCAAAGGTATTCCTCTGCTCACCACTGTTGTAATGTGTAATTAATTGAGTTACTGTCACCTTCCTGTCAGTTTAAACCAGTCTAGCCATTCTCCTCTCTCATTAACAAGGTGTTTCTCCCAGAGAATTGCCACTCACCAGATGCTTTTTTTCTGTTTTTCTCTGTAAACTCTAGAGCCTATTTTGTTTGAAAATCTCAGAAGATCAGCAGTTTCTTAGATACTCAAACCACCCTATTTGCCGCTAACCATCATTCCGCGGTCAAAGTCACGTAGATCACATTTCGTCCCCATTCTGATGTTCGGTCTGAACAACAACAGAACCTCTTGACCATGTCTGCATGCTTTTATGCATTGAGTTGCTGCCACATGATTGGCTGATTAGATATTTGCATTAGAAAGTGGGTGTGCAGGTGTACTTAATAAAGTGGCCACTGTGTGCAAATACTGTGCAATGTAAATACATACCCGAGGTGCAGGAATATTTACTTTATATGTCATGTCATTATCTAGGTTAAATAACCCTTGCAGTTTGATGTCATCGATTTAGAAGAGTAAACCTTTATTCAATGTATTAAGTACCTGTACAGGGTATTGCTCATAACAAACTGCCATATGCTGGTCGAACTGCCAAGCACAAATCCATTGTTTTATCACAATGTGGAGTGGTTTTGTGGTGTGATAATCCCAAAGGGGTTTACTCTTTCAAGGCTGCAGAAGCTTGGGGAAGCCTGGACTCGTGTCCAAAATTTCCCAATCTTACAAACACAAGAAAATCTGTAAACGCTGGAAATCCAGAGCAACACACACAAGACACTGGAGAAACCCAGCAAGTCAGGGAGCATCTATGAAAATGAATAAAGTCAACTTTTTGGGCCTAATCCAAAAGGTCTTGTGTGTTGTGTTTATGTGTGTAGTTTCCAGACTTGTGCAGGATTGTGGAATGATGCTTTTAAATCCTTGCCTGTCTAATTTTTCTCCAGCAAGTGCTGCTTCGGGTAGTTAATCACTGTCGAAAGTAACCGGGCAAACAGCTTCAGTGAAAGCAGAATGATTGATGTCCTTGAACCTTCTAAAAAGTAAAGCAAATCTTCAAAACTGATTTGAAGGCAGTTAATGGAGGAAGCTGTCCTCCAGCTTTCCCCCTAGAGTAGATGCTTGATCATCGGTGGAGAACATTCTGCGGGCTGTAAACTCCGCCAGGTCCATCATGGGCACTGGCTTCCCCACTGCTGAGGAATCTTCAAGAGGCAATGCCTCACGAATGTAGCATCTATCACCCAAACACGTGCCCTCTTCTCATCACTGCCATCAGAGGGGAGGTACAGGAGACTAAAAATGCACTTGCAATATTTTAAAAACAACTTTTTGCCCTCTGCTCTCAGATTTATGAACAATCCGTGAACCTATGAACACTGCCTAATTGTTTTGCTTTCCTTTTGCACTATTTATTTACTTATTATACATTTTTAATGTAACATACACTAAATGTTATATATTGCACTGTGTTTGTTGTCCATCATATCCAGGAAACCTGTGTGGGAGAGTTTTTAAAGTGGAAGAGCCATTGTACTGGGGCAGTTCTACCCTCACGACCTCAGAAACTGGGGTTGTCGGAATATAGTTGTCAGAAACTGGGGTCTTCCTTGGTTGCAATGGATGACCGTGATGTCTTCTCTGCCTGGTCATGCCCTTCGCTTTCCATTGCCTTCCGAATCTCATTGTTGATCTCATCCACCCTGTCTGCTGGAGCTGACTTCACATGCTAGGACGGACATGTCCCTATCTCACCAGGGTATGAGGCTGCCGGCTACCATCACCTGGTTTAGCTCACCTGTAGAAGTGATGTGGCCACTAGGGGTGGTCTCTGTCACATGCAAACAGCTACCTGGAGTCACAGGTGAGAGCTGTGTCTGGTGGGGACCAAAGGTGAGTGAGCTGCCCCAGAATGGACACGACAAGCTCCTTCACCAGATGTTCTACCCCTGATTGGACACCCCAATTGCTCCGTACTACTTCTGCAGAGCAACGCGGGCAAGTTCCTGATTTATTTATTTATTTAACGACAGAGCGTAACGAACTGCATCACCCAACGATCCACGTTTTTACACTAACCTAATCACAGGACAATTACAAAATGCTATTAACCTTCTCACCTGTATGTGTTTGGACTGTGGGAGAAAACCAGGGCACCCAAAGGAAATAGACTTGCTTACTGGACAAGTAAGCTTACAAACTCCTTACTGATGGCATTGGAAATGAACTCTGAACTCTAGAACGCTGCGATGCGCTAACCAATACATTGCTGTGGCACTCTTGTTGTATCATACATCTCTTTGCCACATTGCTGTCCCTCCCTATGTCCCTTGATGCCTTTTTGCAACTAGAATTCTATCTCTTTGAAGACTGGCCTCCACAGTCTCCAGTGATTCAGAATTCCCCAGGTTCTCCTTATTGAGTCATAGTGTCGTGAACACCACAGCACAGAAACAGCCCATCAGCCCATCTAGTCGTGCTGAATCATTAATCTGCCTAGTTCCATCACCTGCACCTGGTCTATAGTCCTACATAACTCCCAACCATGTACTTAATCCAAATTTCACTTAAACGTTGAGAGTAATCCTGCATCCACAGCTTCCATTGGCAGCTCGTTCCATACTCTCACTACCTCTGAGTGAAGAAGGTCTCCTTAAACATTCACCTTTCATCCTTAACCCATGACCTCCGATTGTAGTCCCACCCAACCTCAGTGGAAAAAGCCTGCTTGCATTTACCCTATCTATATCCCTCATAATTTTGTATACCTCTATCAAATCTCCCCTCAGTCTTCTACATTCTAGGGAATACAGTCCTAACCTATTCAACCTTTCCCTATAAGTCAGGTCCTCAAGTCCTAGCAAAATCCCTGTAAATTTCCTTTGATCTATTTCAATCTTATTTATATCTTTCCAGCAGGCAGATGACCAAAACCGGTCACAACCATGGCTGGTCCTCCCAAAGTGCAAAGCCTCACACTGTCTGCATTAAATTCCATCTGCCATTTTTCCAGCTGGTTCAGATCTCGCTGTAATTTAGATTATTAAAAAAGAATCTTAGAATTATCTTTTAAGAAAAGTATTATTTGGTTTGCAAAGTTAGCCAGGATGAGGATTGAAGGGGATGTTTAAAGTAAAACACTGGCTATGTTGATTAAAGCAGTGGAAAAGTAAGAATAGATTTTGCACTGTGCCACACAACTTGTTATCAATAATAATCTATTAAAGTAAATCACGGGAATAATATTTTTCTCTCTGTTGAAACTGTCCTACAAAGCATTATCAATTGCCTGAGTTGCAGTTGTTTGTCTGACAGGCTAAATGTCCCCTTATATTTGCACAGTGATAACTCAATCACCATTTCATCACTTGTAAATGATCCAATCACTCTCACTATTGGAGGTATTTTTCTTAGCTCCCACCTGATAGCTCCTCTTTGACTGTCTGAATCAATAGCATTGATCCGGATTGCACATGTCATTTTAAAGCTTAATCTCTTGCATTTTTTCCCACCTCTCATAAGATCCTAGTGCAGTTCTGCTGATCCCAGCTGTTTGAAAGCTTCTCCTCACATGCTTAAACTGTCAGGGTTGTGGGGTAGGAGGCTGAGCAACCAGGAAAACAGCAAGAGCAATCATATCCAATCACAGCTTCCTGTTCTCCCCACCCCATTTGCATTTAGGACCTTTATGACTGAGGAAATAGGGTGTGAGGAGAGGAGGGGCCCTGTGGTTATGCACAGTTGAAATGTAGTTCCGAAAACCCTAACATAGATGGCATAGACCCAAGTCTTAAACACACTACTTTATCCACTGACCATTGTAGTGAAACTTGATGTCTCATCAAGTTGTCCACATACCGTGCTACAGGGTCAACACATACAACCTGCTGGAAATCTTGAGCAACACCGTCAAAATGTTGGAGGAATCCAGCAATCGGACAATGTCTACGGAGGGGAATAAACATTTTGGGCCAAGTTTCTTCATCGTGGAGAAGAATAAAGAGCCGATGTTTCAGGCCGAGACCTCCAGGTGAAGGGGGTCAGTGGGTAGGGGAGAGGGGATCAAGTGGGAAGCTGGGAGGTGAGAGGTGGAAGTGGTGAAGGGCTGAAGAAGGGATCTGATAGGAGAGGACAGTGGACTATGGAAGAGAGGGAAGAAGAGTAACCTGAGGGAGGTGATGGACAAGTGAGGAGAAGAGAAGGGGTGAGTGGGTATCCAGAATTAGGAATGGAAGGAGAGAGAAGGGAGAAATTACCAGAAGCTAGACAAATCGATGTTTCTGCCATCAGGTTGGAGGTGATCCAGACGGAATATGAAATATTGCTTCTCTAACCTGTGTGTGGCCTCATTATGGCAGTACAGAAGACCGCACCTTCTTATTCTGGCTTCTAACCCCTTCTTATCCAATGCTGATGAAGGGTCTCAGCCCAAAATATTAACTGTTTATTCCTCTTCTGAGATGTTGCCTGGCCTGCTGAGTTCCTCCAGCATTTTGTGTGTGTTGCTCAGTATTTCTAGCATCTGCAGAATCTCTTGTGTTAATGTACAATACAATGACATACGCTCTGTAGGAAGATCTCAGTATCATGGTAGATTACCCACACACCAGAGTACAGAGCCTAAGTATCAGATTAGATTGTTGGCTCACTATGGTGCAGGAACTAAATATCACTCAGTAGGGGACGGCCGACTTCTCAAAACTAGATCTACTAATGTCAGTGGGCTGTCTATGCTGGCTCAACCAATCACATGAGATAGTGCTCACACCACAGTATAGGGCCTGTGCATTACAGTAGCTGTCGCTGGTTTTTGCCTCATTGTTTTGATGTGCTGCACTTTTACTGACAAATATCGGTGTATGATGAACCTCACTGCAACCTGCTGTGTTCATTGGGTCATTGGTAATCGGAGCTTGGGTCCAAGCTCCTAGAGTCACGGAGGAATCAGAATCAGGTTTACTATCACTGACGTATGTAATGAATGCTTTTGTTTTGTGGCAGCAGTACTGTGAGATACATAAAATGATTACTATAAATTGCAATAAGAAACATAGAAACAAATAGTGCAAAAAGAGAGGAAAATCGTGTAAGGTAGTGTTCATGGGTTCATTAGTGACTTACTGCCCATTATGCCACGGGTGTTTAGGGGAGCAATGTAGGTCCTCCATCTCTGTCTGCGTAGAATGATTCTTCATTGCCGTCTCTGTAGCAATTTTGTTTTTTGACCAGTCAGGGTTGTTAGCACTGAGCTGAATCCCTGAACCTGGAGGACCGGTGGGCCACTCTTAGTCTGACCTCTACCCTTTGAACTGTTTGGCATGGGGGACCCTTCCAAGAGCCAAAGCACAAGGCCCTGACTCCAGCTAGCATAGCTCTCTGGGTCATTGAGGCACGCAAGCCTCCAAACCCCATGACAAGGTTGTGGTCATCTTGGAGGTCATGGATTTCTAGGTCATTCAGAAGTCTGATGATAGATGGGATTGAGTTGTTACTAAAATGTTGAGTGTGTGTCTTCAGGCTCCTGTACATCCTCCCTAATGGTAGCAATGAGGAGTGGGCATGTGCTGGATGGTGAGGATCCTTAATGATGGAGGCTGGTGCCCATGATGGACATGGCTGACTTTAAGACCCTCTACAACTTTTCCCAATCCTGTGCTCCTTCTCTGCTTCTTCCACTTCAACCTTTCTTTGATTCTACCTGCATTGTACTCCAGAAATCGGTGCAGAAATCATGAAATCTGTGTGCAGCTGCTCTCCAGGGTTGCTGAGGTGAAGCTTTTTGCATGAGATTCAGGGTGATAAACTTAACTTGTGTTTAAAACTTAAATTGTGTTTTTCCACAATTTCCCAGTTCTTTGCCCGTCATCTAGTTTGGAATTGTATTCAATTTTCTTGGCCTATATTCCTTACAGATTTGCTCAGTGTTTGTTAAGTAAATAATGAAATCATTCTTTGTATTTTGATATGCACATTTTCATTGTGTTCTTGTAATTAATGTGATAAATGGTAGAATGCATTTCTCAGTTACGTGGGGATAGTATGCTCTCCTAGGAAGATCCATAATTCATTATTAATGCATGAATATTGATGGGATATGCTGTGTACTTACTGTAACCTGCATGTGATACAGAGCACTGGTTCGTTCTCTATTCTGAGTTCAGGTTTCTTCGGCTCATTGTTACTTTTGGGCATTGCTCCAAGAGGGAGATTGCAGGAGAACTCATGTGAACAAAGAGAAGTCGGTGTCCGGACTTCTAACTTTAACTTTACTAAGCTTTAACTATATACATATTTACCTCCAAATGAGACAGCATTTCTCCAGACCAGGTGTAAAACACAGTAGAAACATAGAAACATAGAACACCTACAGCACAATACAGGCCCTTCGGCCCACAAAGCTGTGCCGAACATGTCCTTACCTTAGAAATTACCTAGGGTTACCCATAGCCCTCTATTTTTCTAAGCTCCATGTACCTATCCAGGAATCTCTTAAAAGACCATATCGTATCCGCCTCCACCACCATCGCCGGCAGCCCATTCCACGCACTCACCACTCTCAGTGTAAAAAACTTACTCCTGACATCTCTTCTGTACCTACTGCCAAACACCTTCAAACTGTGCCCTCTCGTGCTAGCCATTTCAGCCCTGGGAAAAAGCCTCTGACTATCCACACGATCAATGCCTCTCATCATCTTGTACACCTCTAGTACACATTACACACATATAACACAGAATAACTTGGGAAAGTACGAATTAAATTTGCAAATGAACTATGTAAAGTGCAAAAATTAAATATTATTGGGTACAGTACAAATTAGTCAGTGACACTTGGAGGGCAATGCGGCAGGGAGTTCAGAAGCCTGGGGGAAAAAATTATTTCCCATCCTGACAGTTCTTGTTTTTATGGATTGTAGTCTCCTGCCTGGTGATAGAAAGTCAAAGAGGATGCTGGATGGATGGGTAGGATACCTGCTAATACTGAGGGCCCTGCGTATGCAGCGCTCCTGACAGATGTTGCCAATGGATGATAGGGAACCTTAGAACTTTTATCAACTTTATTCTACATATATGTTCACATGTATTAGGAATTTGCTGTGGTGTGTTGGTCAGGGAATACACCAACATTTTACAATTATAAAGAATAAAGAGTTAAGCATTTTAAAAATAAAGGTTAAAATTTTGATTTGGAATAAATTGTGCATAAATACATAATGAGCTGCATGTATTTACAATGTAAACAGCATTATAAAAGGTGGATTAAAATGTTTACAGTGCAGTGATGGGGGTAATAGATAGAGGGGTTGAGTAGGGTTAAATAAAATAGTCTATCACATTAACTGCCTGGAGGGAAGAAACTTTATGGATGTGTGAAGTTTTCTTGCTTTAATAGCCCTATAGAGCTTTCCAGAATGGAGCTTTTGGAAAAGGCTTTGTAAAATTAAACTGCTCTGTCTGGGTCATGGCCAAACCTTTGTCTTCTGCTAGAGGCAAATATTTAGAATACAGAACACTCTCACCTTTTTTCCCACTACAGATTAACTGAGTTGCAAGAGATTGCATGTGCCAGAATTGCCAAGTTCAAAGTTCAGAGTAAATTTATTATCAAAGCACATATGGTACAGTGCAAAAAGTATTAGGCACCATAGATTTATTTTAGATGGTATTGTCTCCACAGAGCCCTGATCTCAACATCATCGACGCTGTCTGGGATTATTTGGAAAGACAGAAGTAAGCAAGTCAACTAAAGTCTGCAGAAGAACTGTGGCAAGTTCTCCATGATGCTTGAAACAACCGACCGGCCGACTTTCTTATAAAACTGCATGACAGTGTACCTAAGAGAATTGATGTACTTTTAAAGGCAAAGGATGGTCACACCAAATATTGATTTGATTATTTAGTTTTTTATTGTTTACTGCTCTTTGTAGTAATATTTAGAAACTTATCATTTCATTATCTTTGAAAGCAACTTCACTTTACAGACTTTTTTTTACATGTGCCTAAGACGTTTGCAGTTTTGTATATGTCACCATATAGCTACTACCTTGGGATTCAATTTCATGCAGGCATTCATAGATCTGGAGGGAAAAGTCAGATTACTGGAGGAGCTCAACCGGTTAGGTGGTGTCTATGGAGATTTGATTCAGGGTCTCGACCCGAAACATCAACTATCTCTCTGTCTCCACAGACGTCATCTGAGCCACTGAGTTCCCACAGCAATTTGTGTGTCGCTGCTGTAAAAATTGATTCCTTGACAAGTGTGTGTAAAATACGTTTGAGGGTTAATACTGGATACAGGGGAGAAGTTCTGCAAAAGAACCAGACAGGAGGTGAAAATATTCTGATGTAGTTCCTGATTAAGGTCTGGAATGTACTTACAGAGGTAGTAATGGAACCAGGTTCAAATGTAGAGTTAAATTTTGAGGCAATATACACAGAATGCTGGAAAAATCGCTGTTTCAGCTGATCTTGGCCCTAAAAGTTGACTGTTTACTCTTTTCCATAGATGCTGCCTAGCCTGCTGAGTTCCTCCAGCATTTTGTGTGTATTGCTTTGATTTCCAGCATCTCCAGATTCTTCTTCTTATCTGTAGTTAAATATTGACTTGGTTATGTATAGTCTTTATACACTCAGTGGCCACTTTATTAGGTACACCTGTACTCCTGCTCATTAATGCAAATATCTAATCAGCCAATCATGTGGCACCAACTCAAGGCATTAAAGCATGCAAACACAGTCATGAGGTTCATTTGTTGTTCAGACCAAACGTCTGAATTGTGAAGAAATGTGATCTAAGTAACTTTGACTTTGGAACAATTGTTGATGCCAAATGGGGTAGTCTGAGTATTTCAGAAACCTTTTACCTCCTGGGATTTTCACTCACAGCAATCTCTAGAGTTTACAGAGAATGGTGCGAACAACAAAAAAAAATCCAGTGAGCAGCAGTCATGTGGGTGAAAATGCCTCGTTAATGAGAAAGGACAGAGGAGAGGGGCCAGACTTCATCAAACTGACAGGAAGGCGACGATAACTCAAATAACTATCCATTACAGCAGTGGTGTGCAGATGTGCACCTTTGAAAGGACAACACGTTGAACCTTGAAGTGGATGAGCTACAGCAGCAGAAGACCACGAACATACACTCAGTGTTCTCTTTATTAAGTACAGCAGGTACCTGATAAAATAGCCACTGGAGTGTATCGGGTGGAATATCTGCTGGAGAAGACTGGTAAATATTAGAAGCATATAGATAATAGATGTTTTAAAGGGACAGAAATGTTGCACATTTGAAGGGAAAGATGAAAGGGCTGCCTTGTACAAATTTACAGCCCAGAAATAGGCCATTTGAGGGTCTTTGGTTATGTTGGAGGAGTTAAGGTTGTTTTCCCTGGGCCGGAGAGGCTGATAAATGTGAGCTAGTTACAGGTAAGAAAGCACTGATCCCATTAGCAGAGGAACGAAGAACTCAGGGTCAAAGAATGAAGCTGATTGGCAAAAGGAAAATGAGAAGGAACATGTGTACCTTAAGCTTGTTGTGTTGCTTCATGCCTCATTGGATCCGGAGTAACAGTCGTTTCATTTTGCTCTCCTTTACACCTGCGTACAGAAGTACGACAACAAACAATGTTGAATCTTGGAAAGTATTTCACGCAGTGAGTGGTTAGGGACTGATCAGCCAGCAGCGGGTGTGGAGGCAGATTCAATACTAGCATTCAGAAAGGAGATGGATATGAATCCGAAAGGAAAGAATTTGCATGGGCTCTGTGGTGAGGACAGGAAAATGAGTCGAGCTTGATTGCTGTTATGTAGAACTAGTATTGCCTCAATGGGCTGAGTGGACTACTTCAGTGGTGTGTAATCACTCTGTGCTATTAAGACATATTGAACAATCTTACATGAAAGACAGCCTCTCACAAAGTTAACAGCGATGTCTTGCAGTAGTCTGATCACCTGGCTTGAGTATGATATTCTCCTCAGGGTTTGTCTATTGGTGGGTCCTCAGGTGGCTGTAGAGGCTGATCTGGGATCCACGTGTTCTGGTGCCATGTGGGCAAGAGTAAGTGGTGGCTGTGGTTACTGGTTGGGTCTTTTGGCTGTTCAGTCTCTCCTTTCACATCTACTGCTTCTTCTCTGTCTCATAGCGGAGGTCGCTCTCGAGTAGCGCAGCTCGCTCTTGAACTGATTTTCTCCAGGTGTATCTGTTGAATGCACAAGCAAACTGAACATAAAATGTTAAAATCCCTGATTTTAGACGTAATGTTGAATTTCGTCAGGCTGATTCTGCTGTTAGCTTTGAAGTGGTTCCTTTGCCAACCGGAGACTCACTGACCTAAACATCTGTTTGGGGAGACTTGAATTAAGCATCTGGATGTCATGATGTATCCATTGGAGTTGGTGTTGTTTTATCATGGTGGAGATACTGTCCATTCTGGCCTCTTCTAGTGAGGGCTTGTTACAAGGCCTTGCTATGTAGCAAGCTGAGTTCCTAGATGTATCTTATCTCCGTATGCATTACAACCTTCTCTACATCCACCCTATTTATTATTTTCACATTTTAAAGATCTCTCTTCAGTAACTCCTCTTCCTCCACTTTTTAAAGAAAGAGGACGATTATTTTCCCAATGAGTACAATCATTTGGGTTGGTAACATAGCAGAGAATCTTGACATTCCCCTTCTCTAATCTCCAGCATCTGGAAGACAAAACCAAAATACTCAGATGCCCAAATCTTAAATAAAAGTAGATAACTTTTCAGCATGACATACAGGATCTGAAAAACAGATTAAAGATCCTTCTCAAAAAAGAAAACTGGAGGTTTCAGTGTGTCTGGTTGGTCTTGCTAGAAATATCAAAATAATGTGAAATGTAAGGATGATATCAGTTCAGATCAGACACTAACTAGCCATCAATGAATGGTTGGAGGCAAATGTGGACATATAACCAACTGGCACTGTCCACGGAGGGGAATAAACAGTTAATGCTTCAGGCCAAGATTCTTCATCAGGACTGGAAAGAGTCTACCACTGACTATCACTGACCATCACTGACCAAAGGGAAATTCACAGTGGCATATTAATCCACCAATCTGTACGTCTTTGGGATGTTACAGGAAACTGGAGCACACACCTCAAGCACCCATGTCGACTGCACACCAGGTCAGAACTGTACCTGGGTCTCTGCAACTGTGGTAAGAAACTCTACCAGCTGCACCAGTGTGTCACTCCCTAGGTTATTTGGCCCCTCAAACCTGATTCAGAAAGTCCCTAGCTAATCTTTAACCTGTTCACCTTACTGCCTCATTCCAACTTTGACTGCTTATTCCCTTCCACAGACATATGCACACAGTCCTCCAACCATACACTGAGGGTTAGTTAGTGCCTGATCTCCTTACTGATGATCTCATTCTTGAAAGCTCATTCTGTGAATGAGTACTCTCATCCCTCTTAGAGATGTTCAATGATACAGAATCAGAATCAGGTTAATTATCACTCAGATATGTTATAAGACTTTGTTCCGTGGCAGCAAAACACTAAAAAATCACAAAATAAATAAATAAACAAACAAACAAATTAATTAATTGGTAGTGTAAAGGAGGCATGGTGAGGTAGTATTCAGTGTTCGTGGATCATTCAGAAATCCTGTTCCTAAAATATTGGGTGTAGATCTTCAGGTTCCAGTACCTCATCCCTGCTGGTAAAGGGATTTCTCAGTAATGAATGGATAATGAATATTGATGAAAATTTAGACTGTCTACTCAGGTGATGTAGCATCGTTTCAGTCAGCTGCCAAATGCTCTAACCGTACACGTTCCTCTGAGACCACCTCGCATTCTTCTAAACTCCAGCAAGAATCAGTTCATTCTACTCATGCTCTCTCCACTGGAGAGCCCTTCATCCCAGGAGTACATAAATCAAGATTGTCTGATGTGCTAACATGTAGAATTAGTTAAGTTGGACAAGTTGGCTGTTTGAGTTTGCAGTTAGTGCAGTGACCAGGTGATCTGGGGAAAATAATGACAGCACCAGAGCATGTCAGACTAAGAGGCTGCCACATGAGGGTGACTAAATGATGTAGAATGAGTCAGACCAAGTGTATAAAGGGAGGAGTTTGAGTATCATCTTTTGGATGGTTGTAATCCTCAGCCTATGGAGGGAAAGTTTGGACGACCTCAGGACATCACATTGAGTATTCTTACTCTAAACCACAACACAACTGGCGTCTGCGTAATAAAGTATGTTCAGCTTGTTGTGAACTTGTGAACTATAAGGAAAGATAGAGAGTGGAACATAGTATTTCATGGGAAGCTGGAAAAAGGAACTGGAAAAGTTATTTTACAGGGCTGAATAAAGAAAGAACAGGACAAGACTCATGCGGAACATAAACACCAGCAAGAATCTCTTGGACTGAGTGGCCTGTAAATGCCGTGCATCTTGCTAGAGCTTGTAGTATCAAGCTTGTGAATGGAGCTTGTGTAATCAAGGCATAAATGTTCTTCAGCATCATGGGTGGCGTGATAGCATAACGGTTGGAACATCGCTTTACAGCGATCACCAATCACCAATCAGGGTTCAATTCCCACTGCCTCCTACAAAGAGTTTATACATTCTCACTGTGACTATGTGGCTTTCCTCCAAGTGCCCTAGTTTCCTCCCGCGGTCCAAGAAGACATATGGCTAAGGTTAGTGAGTTATGAATATGCTACGTTGGTGCTGGAAGCGTGGTGACATTTGCAAATGCCCAGCGCAATCCCCACTGATTTGATTTGACACGTGGCTGATTTGTTATCCTTCCTATATTATGCCTCCTCGTATTTGCCATTTCCACCCACCAATCTGAGTGTGAAGAACTTACCTCAGATATCCCCCTATACACACCTTAAAATTACGCTTCCTCATTTTTCCGTTCTGGGAAAAAGCCTCTAGCTATCTACTTGGTCCATGCCTCTTGTCAAATTATACACCTCTGCCAAGTCACCTCTCATCCTCCCTTGGTCCAATGAGAAAGCCGAAGTTTGCCCAACCAATCCTCAAAAGACATACTCTCTAGTTTGAAGGTGACTTTCAAAACACACCAGGACCACATAATTAAGATTTCACCAACATTTTCAGCACTACTTCTGGAACCTGTCTGAGGTTTCTCATCCAATTCACTTTCAAGAGCCAAAGCGTCATACATCATGGGCATATGCCCTTTGGCCCATCCAATCCATGTTAACCATTCAGTACCCATTTACCTTAATCAAGTTCAAGTTTATTGTTGTGGGCATACATACCCAGGGTATAAATGCCACATAAATGAGCTTTCAACAGCAACAGCACAGTACATTATCAACATGATGAATATAAATTCTTCATCAAACTTGGGTTTTTTATGCCATGGACCCCACCATTATCTGAGGGGTCCATGAACCCCAACTTGGGAAACTGTGTATTAGGCCCATCACCCAAATGGGGCAAGGCCAGCAATAGCAGCTCACCAGAATCCTCTGTCCTGGGCCGATAGAAGGTAGACCAGTCTTGTATCTTCTGCTTTCACCACACAAAGTGCATACATCGTCTAGGAAGATCCCTCCTCTCCCAGTGGTGAGGTCCTTGGAGATTCTGCTGGCATTACTGTAGCTCTGGGTTTTTATGGGATGGGGTTGCTAGCCCCATGTCCAACCCTCCTCCTTTCACAGCAAGGCCTGGGGCGGTCAATGGCAGAGTAATCAGCATAAATTACCTGAATTTAAATGAACATAAGTTAACATAACTTACTCATCCAAATAAACAACAATAGACATAATAATACTAGAGTGTAGCGGTGTGCTACACGCAGCGCTAAAATAACGACACGGAGTCGGTAAACTGCAGTCAAAGTTTTTTTATTCGCACTGCACAGCCTTGCTTTAAAGTCTCCCTCATCCCGCCCTCCCCGGGCGCGGATGCTCCAAGAGCCACGTACTCACAAACCCCGCAGGCTTTTCTCGCTTTGTTGCGGACCTGGCCTTTGTGCCTGCACGCTGGCTAATTGTGAGCCGGTTCGAGTGTGCTAGGCAATGGGTCGCCACAAGAGCATGTTAAGGAAAAAGTGGTTAGAGTTTTAAAAGTCAATTCAAGGACCTGATGCTAGTAGTGAAGTAGCTGCTTTTGGACCTTGAGGTGTGGGTCTTCTGGGTCCTGTACCAGCTGCCTGATGACAGCAAAGAGATTCACACTTCAAATTATTTTTATTCTTCCCGTGTTCCCATCAACATCCCCCAGATTCAACTGCTCACCTACACTTTGGATGCAGTTTATATTGTACGATTAACCTGGGAACCCACACACATTTGTGATGTGGGAGGAAACCAGACTACCAGAGGTCACAAGGAGAAGGTGCAAACTCCACACAGGTGGCACTGAAGATCAGGATTGAGTCTGGGTGTTCAGAGCTGCCCAGAGCATTTCAGAATCCTTCTTCCTCAGCCGTTTAACTTTTCTACCTTTCCACTCCCTCACCCACTCACTGCCCTCCTCAGCATATCACCTCCCAGCCTGTACACCTTCGTCTCCCCCACATTATCCCGGCTGCTTTCCCCTTCCTTTCCAAAAAAAAATGAACAAACAAAGAAAACAAAATGTGTTGCTCTGAATTTCCAGCATCCATAGAATGCCTTGCGCTAATGACATAAAGGGAAACTATTCTGGCCCATCAAGTCCAATTTCACGAATTGTACCTCATTCATTTTCCCTTTGATCTAAACTCACCACGTTCCCATCAATACTTCCCAGATTCCACCACTCACCTGCACACCAGGGACAATTCTCAGTAACAAACTACACCACATGTTGTTTGGATAGGGGCGGGACCTGGAGGAGATGGGAGGAACCTACATCGTGATGGGGATAATCTGTAATATCCACACAGACCACCATGGGAGATCAGGATGGAATCCAGGTTACAAAAGCTGTGTGGCAAATGGTTTCAGTCCCTCGGCTGATGAATTAGTGCCTGCCTTAGTGCCTGCCTGTTCCGGAAGTCAATGCCTGCAGGAGGTGGGGGTGGGGGGGGGGTGTATAGGAAAGCACAATGCATACTAAGTGATATCAGAAGAAACCAAGGTTTACCATTGGGTCACTGACAACACGTCTCCATTGCTGACAGACCAGTCTGAAGCCATACTGATCCACCGCTGGCAGGTGACAGAACACAGTCCTGAGAATTTCATCTGGGAGCTGGGAGATGTGTTCGGAAGGCCGCGTCTGGGAGCCTGCGCATCCCAACAATCCAAAAAATGTTGGAAGGGTCATGTGACCAGGGATAGTGAATGTATCAGAATCAGGTTTATTATCACCGGCACATCATCAAATCTGTTAACTTAGCAGCAGCAGTTCAATGCAATACATAATATAGAAGAAAAAAACAAAATAAAATAATAATGATAAATAAATAAATAGATTACAGTATACGTATATTGACTAGATTGTCTCTAGGCAAATTGAAATGATGTTTATCAGCGATCAGTTCAAATACTGTGTGCTGAATCCTGAATCTCAGTTGGACATATTTTATTAGCTTTATACCCAACCAGTACCAGTTTCTTGTTTGTCATTTAATTTCGATCACCTTTAGCCTTGGAAACCCCGAGAAACTTTCTAATAGTCATTGAAAACATCGGTGTGTAGTTTCTCTTCTAAAGAAGTTTAATGCTAGCATCAGGAATAAAATAGTTGCTGATGCCCTCTGTCGACGAAATCTGGAAGAGTGCCGTCCGCTGGATTTAGATCAATAAAACCATATTTAGGCGTAAATTAATTATCACACTAATAATCTACTAAATATTAATGCCTGGAAACATTTCCCTTTCACAGTGCAACCAAATTAAGCATAAATGACCCATAATTGTTGTAAATTATAAATATTAAATTTTACAGTATGCCTGCTATGACGATGATTAACTTCTCTGTTTTAATTAAATCAATTCAGAAAAGTTACTCTTAACAAGGGTTAGGAAAGGGCTTCTCTTCAAATGCCTCAATTCTGGATTTACTGGTCAGACAGGGTGAAGTGGTAGACTGCCTCTGTGGTCTTGATTCCAGCCTGTCAATAATATATAAAATACCCCAGTCTATTGCCCGTAAAGTTGGAAATTCAAAGGTTATTGAAGGTGAGATAGCATTCACGTGGTTTGCTCTTGATGAATGGCTATCACTGGCTATTGATAGGCTGAATACTTTCCTATTACCCATGAAATATATTTGAATGGTTTTGGTCACTGTACTGCATTTCTCTCTGAAGCTGACTTCAAAAGCCCTAATACTATCTTTCCTAACCTTGGTCTAATGTTGTTATGTCTATTTTTGTTTATTCTGACACATAGGTTACCAATAAATTATAAACTATAATCACGTTGTGAATAAAAGCCATAAGATATGAGATAGAAGAACAACGAGGTCATTTGGCCCATTGAGTCTGTTCCGCCATTTCATCATGGCTGGTCCATTTTCCCTCTCAGCTGCATTCTCCTGTCTTCTCCCCATAACCTTTCATGCCCTGACTAATCAATGATCTATCAACTTCTGCCTTAAATACACCCAGTGACCTGGCCTCCACAGCCGCCTGTGGCAACAAGTTCTACAGATTCACCACTCTCTAGCCAAAGAAATTCTTCCTCATCTCCATTTTAAATGAACGTCCCTCAATTCTGAGGCTGTGCCCGCTGGTACTAGACTACCCCACTACAAGAAAAATTCTTTTCACATCCACTCTGTGTAGGTCTTTCAATATTTAATAGGTTTTAATGAGATCCCCCTTCATTCTTCTAAATTCCAGCTAGAACAGACAGAGCTATCAAATTCTCCTCATACATTAACATTTTCTTTCCCGGAATCATTCTTACGAACCTCCTCTGAACCATCTCCAAGGCCAGCTGTCCTTATTTAGATAAGAGGCCCAAAATGGCAGACGATACTCCAAGTGAGGCCTCATCAGCATCTTATAGAGCCTCAGCAATATATTCTTGCTTTTATATCCTAATCCTCTTGAACAGTGCATTGCCTTCATCACCACCGATTCAACCTGCAAGTTAACTTTTGGGGAATCCTGCTTAAGGACTCCCAAGCCCCTTCATACCTTGGAATTTTGAATTTTCTGCCTGTTTAGAAAATAGTCTACACTTTTGCACTGTCTACCACGACCATACACTTCCCAACACAGTATTCCATCTGCCACTACTTTGGTCATCCTCCCAATCTGTCTAAGTCCTTCTGCAGCCTCCCTGTTTCCTCAACACTACCTGCCTCTCCACCTATCTTTGTATTGTCTGCAAACTTTGCCACAGAGCCATCAACTCAATCGTCTAAATCATTGACAAATAATGTAAAAAGAAGAGGTCCTAACAGCAACCCTTGTGGAATACCATAGTCACCAGCAACCAACCAGAAAAGATTCCCTTTATCCCCACTATTTGCCTCCTGCCAATCAGCCAATCTTCTATCCATGCTAGAATATTTCCTGTAAGACCATGTGCCCTTATCTTCTTAAGCAGCCTCGTGTGTCATACCTTGTCAAAGGCTTTCTGAAAATCCAAGTACACAACATCCACAGTCTGTCCTGCTTGTTATTTCCTCAAAGGATTCCAACAGATTTGTCAGGCATATTTTTCCCCTTAAGGAAACCATGCTGACTTTGGCCTCCAAGTATCTTGAGACCTCACCCTTAACAATTGATTTGAGCATCTTCCCAACCACTGGAATCAGGCTCGCTGGCCTCTAATTATCTTTCTTCTGCTTCTCTCCCATCTTGAAAAGTGGAGTGACATTGTAATTTTTCAGTCCTCCAGAACGATGCCAGAAACTATTGATTCTTGAAAGGCAGGTAAATAGATAGATAGATACTTAATGGATCCCAAAGGAAATTGCAGTGTCACGGTAGTATTTTAAGTGCACAGTTATATAAATATTAGAAGGGAAATAAGAAAGAATAAAAGATAAGCTAGCTCAAACAGTCTAACAGGAAAGGGTAATCATATCACTTCCTCTGCTATAGGTTGACTCGTTATAGAGCCTGATGGCCAAGGGTAAGAATGACCTCATACCTTATATGGAGCTCTTTGGAGCAGCACAGCTGTCTTAGTATGTTACTAAAAGTTCTCCTCTGTTCAGCCAAGGTGACATGCAGAGGGTGAGAAACATTGTCCAGAACTGCCAGGATTTTCCGTAGGGTCCTTTGTTCGACCACAACCTCCAGAACATCCAGTTTGACTCCTATAACAGACCCACTCTTTCTAACAGTTTATTGAGCCTGTTGGCATCACCTGTGTTCATGCCATTGCCCCAGAACCCCACCACATTGAAGATTGTACTGGCAACAACAGATTGCACATTCCAGAAGACCTCAGCCTTCTTAGGTCAGGTAATAGAGGTGACACTGGACCTTCTTGTACACAGCCTCTGTGTTGGTGCTCCACTGAAGTCTGTTAACCAGGAGCACCTCCGAGTTCTTGTAGGTTCTCACCACATCCATGTCCTCACCATCAATAGCAAAAGGGAGCAATGCAGGCTTAGTCTTCCTAAAGTTCATCACCACCTCCTTTGTCTTACTGTTGTTGAGCTGCTGATGACTCAGATTGCACCATTTGACAAAGTCCCCCACCAGAGTTCTGTATTCATCCTCCATTCCTCCCTTTATACACCCAACTATTGCTGAATTATCAGAGAATTTCTGCAGATGACATGACACAGTGTTGTACCTAAAGTCTGAAGTATACAGGGTAAAGAGAAAGGGAGCCAATATAGTCCCTTGTGGGGGCCCAGTGCTGCTTTTAGCCATGTCTGACACACAGCTCTGAAGCCACACAAACTGTGGTCTGCCAGTCAAGTAGTCCATTATCTAGGATACAAAGGAAATGCTAACTTGCATTGGACAGATCTTCTCTCCCAGCAATGAGGCTGTATGGTATTGAAGGCACTTGAGAAATCAAAAAACGTGATCCTCACGGTGCTGCCTTACTCATCTAAACAGGAGTTTGCTCTATTCAGCAGGTATATAGCAGCATGTGCTCCTGGTAGGCAAACTGCAGGAGAATGAGGTCTGATCTGATCAGTGGTCAGAGGTCATCCAGGACCAGCCTCTCTAGGGCCTTCATGATATGTGAGGTCAAGGCCACTGGACTGTAGTCATTCAAGACTTTTGGTTGCCCATTCTTGGGTACTGGAACCACACATGATGTTTTCCACACAATCGGGTCCTTGTCCAGCCTGAGACCAAGATTGAAAATGCATTGGAGAGCTCCACACAGCTGTTCAGCTCACTCCTTCATGATCTTGGGTTCACACCATCTGGTCCCAATGTTTTGCCGTGTCTGAGCTTCCCCATAGCTCTTCTCACCTGCTCAGTAGTGAAGGTGAGTGCATGATAACTGGGGAATTGGTGGAAGGTGGGGGCTGTGGGAGGGGATGAAGCAGTTGGTGTGTGGAGGTGTGGATGGTAGGTACAGGGCAAGGTGGGGATGTAGACAGTGGAAGCCTGTGTTGTTCATCCACGTGATGAACTGGAAGGGGGAGCAGGGAGGAGGGGAGGCATTGGTGCTGAGGGAGCCTTGCGTGCACCAGGACTGGTGTCCTGGGGGTTGCCTGAGCAGGAGGGCAATTGAATAATTGGTTTAACTCATTAACCCATTCATGGCTGCTTTCTGAGACTCTACAGCTAGGCTGATTGAAGTGAGTGATGTTCTTCATGCCTCTCCACACCTCCTGCATGCTACTCTGCCCAAACTTGTTCTCCAGCTCTCTCCTGTATTCCTTTCTGGCCACCTTGATCCTGTGCTTTAGCTTCCTCTGCATATGTTCCAACTCTTCCCTGTCTCCTGATCTAAGGGCTCTCTTTTTGTGGTTGAGAAGAGCCTTTAGATCAATGGTGACCCATGATATGTTGTTAGGGAAGCAGTGAATAGTCCTTGATGGTATTACAGTGTCCACACAGAAGCTGTTGTAGCCAGCGATGCAATCGGTAAGTCCATTAATGTCCACAATGCACATTCCAATCTGTAACCTCAAGGCAGTCCTTCAAGGATTTGATGGCCTCTAGAGACCATTTCTTTACTACCTTGCTGGTAGCTAGCTGCTGTTGTACTTTGGTCTTATACAAGGACATGAGGTGAACCAGGTTGTGATCTGATCTTTCAAGTTACCAATGCCTCCACAATCTCCCTGCCACCTCTTTCAGAATCCTGTGGTGTAGTCTATCTGGCTCAGGTGACTTACCCAACCTCAGACCTTTCAGTTTCCCAGGCACCTTCTTCTCCCTAGTAATAGCAATTATGCTCACTTCTGCCCCCGACACTCCCAATCTTCCAACATACTGTTACTATCTTCCACAGTGAAATATTTATTTAGTTTGTCCTCCAGTTCCTTGTCCTCCATTATTACCTCTTCAGCATCATTTTCCAGCAGTCGGATATCTACACTCGCCTGTCATGAGCGTTGTGGGCCTGTGCGCCTGCATTTATAATTGTTGTCTTACCTAGAGTCATTGAACCCTTGCGCTTTCTGTTTAATTTTGTCAAGTTTATTTTGACTGGCAAAGGTTACTGTGGTTATTTAAAGTGGACTCCCTATTATCGCTTATTGTGAGGTCTATGTGTGTTTGAAAATGATTCATCTCACAGTGCCGCTCAGCCTAGCCACCGATTTTCTGTTAGAATTCCTATGAATAAATTCTTGTTTCTGTCTCAACATGGGAGTCTATTGTTCCTCCGCACCTGGGTTCAGTCATCTGTCAGTGCACACCGTGACCTTCGCCTGTCTTTTCCTCTTTATCTATTTGAAAAAACTCTTGGTATCCTCTTATTGACTAGCTTACTGCTAAGTTTCATCTTTTCGCTCCTTATGGCTTTTTTGGTTGCCTTCTTTTAGTTTTTTGCCAATCCTTTAACTTCCCACTATTTTTTGCTCTATTATATGCTATCTCCTTTGCTTTCATGTTGTATTTAGCTTACCCTGTCAGCCATAGCTCTGCCTTCTTGTCTTTATAATACTTCATTTTTGGGATGCATTTAATCTGCACCTTCTGAATTTCTCCCAGAAGCTCCGGCCATTGCTGTTCGGCTGTCATCCCTGTTAGTGAACAACTTCTGCCAACACCTCTCTCATGCTTCTATAATTCCATTTGCTTCACTGTAATACTGATACATCTGACTTTAACTTCTCCCTCTGAAATTGTAGGGTGAATTCTATCATATTATGATCACTCTATCTTAAGGGTTTCTTTACCTTAAGCTCCCTAATCAAATCCAGTTCATTACACTACACCCAGTCCAGAATTGCCTTTCCCCTTGTGGGCTCAACCACAAGCTGCTCTAAAAAGTTATCTTGCAGACATTCTGTAAATTCTCCCTCCTGGGATTCAACAACAACCTGATTTTCCCAATCTATCTGCATATCGAAGTCCCCCATGACTATCATGACATTGCCATTTTGGCACGTGTTTTCTATCTCCTGCTGTAATTTGTAGTCTACATTCTACCCACTGTTTGGAAGCTTGTATACAACTCCCATCAGCATCTTTTTACCTTTGCAGTTTCTAATTCGACCCACAAGTATTCCACATCTTCCAATCCTTTGTCATCTCTTTCTAAGGATTTATTATTTATTCAGGGCATAGTGTCCTGTGTTTGGGGCAGAGAGGGCACTTTGATTGCAAAACCAAAATAAGTAAGTGTTTGCTGAAAATAGTCAATCAGGTCAGGCAGCATCTGCAGAGGGAGAAATGTAGCTAAAACTTGAGGTGATGGCCTTTCATCAGATCATTATATTGAATGTTATTGTTAACCGTCAACCATCAGGCCCCAGAACCAGCATAAATAACCTCAAGTCTGAACTGATTCCACAATTGATGGACTCAATTTGAAGGAATATATTTATCTAACTGTCTGTCTATCTATCTATCTATCTAACCATCTATCTATCTATTTATTTATCTATTTATCTATCGATCTATCTATTTACGTACGTATTTAGTTAGTTCATTCCTATGTTTTAATTTGCACAGGTTGTCTTATTGTGCATTGGTTGTATGTCAGTCTTTGTTAGCGAGTAGCTTCTCATTGATTCTCATTGCAAGAAAATGCTTTTCAAGCTAGTAAATCACACAAAATTCTGGAGGAAGTCAGCGGCATCTACAGAGAGAAATAAAGAGCCATCATCAAGTCTCAAGGTCGTATATGATCATATAGATTTACTTTGATAATAAATGTATTTTGAACTTTAAACTTTTACAGTTGGATGCACAATTGTAGACTGGAAGTTTTGACCATCAGAGAGGGAAATTTTATATTGTGGACAAGAAAATATGCAGCACAAAGGAGATACCTAGTTGACCTGCTCGCTGGAAGTATATTGCTGTGCTGCATGCAGAGATTCAGAGATCTTCACATCTTGTGCTGTTCATGTCAACTCCACTCCCTCCTGTTCTTTAAGATCAGTGTAATCAGAACATTAAGGATTAATCTGTACTCCTCTCCTATTGGGCTTCCTGTCAACTCCTGATTCTCTCCTTATGATCCAGTGAGAAATTTTTCTCCCCAAAGACTTTGAACACACAGCGATCGACAGGCTTGAATTAACCATGAAAACAGAAACACAGCTGTATTAAGTTGATTGCCAGTAGATCTGCCTCTGCATGAAACAGAGCTCAGTGCATGGAACTTCATCCCCTTCACCTGAGCTGAGCCAATTACTTGCCTTAAACAACCTTACATGACTAGGGGCAATAGAGCAGGTGGTAACCATATGGATGACCAAAGAGTAGTGCATATCTGCTGGGTGCACTTGTTCAGGTTATTAAAATAAAAACTTCACACCTTCTTAAATTTTCTTCCCCCAGGCAGTTAATCTGATCAACCACTCTAGTGGGCCACCCTACTCCCCTCAATCAGAGACCTCAGTCTCTGCACAGGACTGTAAACATGCTCTTTACATTTAAAATACATATTTCTGTATTTATGCACATTTTATTCCATATCCATAGTTTAAACTTTAAGTTAATTTTTTAGGGTTAGGGTTAGAATTTTAAAGTAATTCTTTACTCTTCCAATTGTTGAACATTGGTTTTTGTTGCATGTTGTGCCAACACACCACAGGAAATTCTGAAAATACATGAAAATGTATATGTGTATTAAAGTAGATCCTTGATCCTTGAAAATGGTGTGTGTACTTACCAGTTATGCAGACTTCTCTGATAATATAAACAGCAGCCACATAACTTCCAATATAACTCGGAGTCCTGCCATGTGCAGAAGTTCGCTGATGACACGGCCATAGTGGGGTGTGTCAGGAATGGACAGGAGGAGGAGTATAGGAAACTGATACAGGACTTTGTGATATGGTGCAACTCAAACTACCTGCGTCTCAATATCACCAAGACCAAGGAGATGGTGGTGGACTTTAGGAGATCTAGGCCTCATATGGAGCCAGTGATCATTAATGGAGAATGTGTGGAGCAGGTTAAGACCCACAAGTATCTGGGAGTACAGTTAGACGAGAAGCTAGACTGGACTGCCAACACAGATGCCTTGTGCAGGAAGGCACAGAGTCGACTGTACTTCCTAAGAAGGTTGGCGTCATTCAATGTCTGTAGTGAGATGCTGAAGATGTTCTATAGGTCAGTTGTGGAGAGCGCCCTCTTCTTCGTGGTGGCGTGTTGGGGAGGAAGCATTAAGAAGAGGGACGTCTCACGTCTTAATAAGCTGGTAAGGAAGGCGGGCTCTGTCGTGGGCAAAGTACTGGAGAGTTTAACATCGGTAGCTGAGCGAAGGGCGCTGAGTAGGTTACGGTCAATTATGGATAACTCTGAACATCCTCTACATAGCACCATCCAGAGACAGAGAAGCAGTTTCAGCGACAGGTTACTATCGATGCAATGCTCCTCAGACAGGATGAAGAGGTCAATACTCCCCAATGCCATTAGGCTTTACAATTCTACCGCCAGGACTTAAGAACTTTTTAAAAGCTATTATTAATGCTTTTTGAGATAGTGATTTAGATGCATATCATATTCTTTACTGAGTTAAGTATTGTATGTAATTAGTTTTGCTACAACAAGTGTATGGGACATTGGAAAAAAGTTGAATTTCCCCATGGGGATGAATAAAGTATCTATCTATCTATCTATCTATCTATCTAACTATTAACATAGAAGTAAAAAAAAATCCAAATGAAAGGTTGCTGGGCCTGGGACTGGGAGTGGGGTAGGATAACGAGGGTGTGTGGAGGAGTGCTGAGGAAAGAGGGTTGGGAAAGCTGTGTGTCGTGTTTCGTAATGTCAGCACAGCCCCTGCTGAGAAAATTGCCTTCAAGTGGAAACAGGAGTTGGTTGCCGTAGGGGTGCATCCTGCTGTGTTGAGTACAGTACTTCATCACTAAATCCAGTAATACTAAGGCTGCTACTAATGCAAAAAAAATATTCTGGACCTTCTATTAACATGTCTTAAACCACCTCAGGGCAGCCCAAGCACTTTGCAGCCATTTTTAAAATGCACTCACCATTGTAAACCAGGAAATGTGAATGCCACTTTGCTTAGAGCAGAATGGCGCAGATGTCAACGTGGTGCTGGCCAGAAAGGCAAAGTGTCAGGAGCTGATTCCACAACCTAGGACCCACTTTCAAGGACTCTACAACTCATGCTCTTAATTTTATATTTATTTATTTATCTATCTATCTGTCTTCTTTTTGTATTTGCATTTTGCCTTCTTTTGCACGTTAGTTATTTATGTGTCGGTTTTCATCATTCTACTGAGTATGTGTGCAAGAAAACAAATCTCAAGGTAGTAAATGGTGTCATTTACATACTTTGATAATAAATTTACTTTGAACTATTAGTAGGTAACATCCATATTGCAACCTAATGTTGGTAATGGTGCAGCTCTATAAAACTCTGGTTAGACCATACTTGGAGAATTGTGTACAGTTGGTTCAAAAGGTTTCCATTGACTGGAAACTTAGCCAATGATAATTACAGTAATACACAAATTCCAGGAACTAGCACAAAGTTTGGTATATTGCAACAAAGCAAGCCTTTCCAAAATATACGAGTCATAAATCAGAATGATGGAATCCTTTTCATTAGCCATGGATGAATACAAATCCAACAGCATTGAAGACAATCTTTGATTGACACCCATCCAGCACCGTAGTTGCTTACTCCCTCCATCACTCAATGCCCATTGTCACCTGTAGTTCTGTTAACAGTGTGCTCACCTTTCTGTTAGAAAAAGTTCAGGGCCACCCTTTCATTTAGCCTGTCTACATCCCCTGAAGGCTCTCTGTACCCTCCTCACAGCCTGCACTGCGATCTTGCCCTGAAATGTAAAGACTGCCGAAGTAATACAATTAATAGACCACTGCATCAAAGGACAAAATGGCCATTTCTAATCTCTGAATTTTCTGACTTGCTTAATTTATAGAAATTTGAGGAAAATAAAGCAGAAACAGAATCATAAGACCATCAGACATAGGAGAAGAATTAGGCCATTTGGCCCATCAAGTCTGTTCCATCATTTCATCATGGTTGATTTATTTTCCCTCTTAACCCCATTCTTTTGACTTCCCCCCATAACATTCTTACCCTGATTAATCAAGAACTGATCAACCTTCACTTTAAATATACACAATAACTTGGTCTCCACTTCTGTCCGTGGCAAAGAATTCCTCAGATTCACCACCCTCTTCATCTCTGTTTTAAATGGACATCCTTCTATTCTGAGGCTGTGCCATCTGGTCTTAGACTCCCACACTATAGGAAACATCTTCTCCACATCCACTCCATCTAGGCCTTTCAATATTCAAAAGGTTTCAATGAGATCTTCCCCTCATTCTTCTAAACTCCAGAGTCATCAACTGCTCCTCGTATGTTAACCCTTTCATTCCCAGGTCTGACTAATGTCTTATAAAGCCTCTGTGTTAATTCATGCTTTTATATTTTAGTCTTCAAAGCTCAAAGTTCAAAAGTCCGAAGTATATTTTTATCAAAGTATATATGCTATATGCAACCTTGAGATTCGTCTCCTTACAGGCAGCCACAAAACAAAGAAACCCCCCAGAACTCATTGCAAAAAGACTGTCAAATACCCAATGTGCCGATAAAAATCGTATAGTGCAAACAATAAAAATAAACAATTATGTTCAGAACTAAGATTCATGAAAGTAAATTCACAGCCAGCCACGAATTCAATCTTCACGACCTCATCAGTTATATTTTTATCATTGACCTGTGCTGTGCAATTTGTTTTTATGTGGCAATAGTTTGCGGCAAGACTTAAAAAATTAATGTAAGTAACAATAACAAAATAAATCAATAGTGCAAAGAGGAACAAAGAGGTAACGTTCATGGACCATTCAGAAATCTGATGGCAGAGAGGAAGAAGCTGTTCCTAAAATGTTGAGTGTGGGTCTTCAGGCCCCTGTACCTCCACTCTGATATAGTAGTGAGAAGAGGGTATAGAGTCATAGTCATTGAGCACAGAAAGAGGCACTTTGGCCCATCTAGTCCATGATGAACTGGTCTTCTGCCTACTCCTATCTACTTGCACCCCTCCCATCCACATCCTTATGCCAAAGATCTTACCTGTGCAAAGAGGTTCAGATTCCTCAGATTAGTTCCCAAATAATCTCCAATCATTACTACAAGGAAACAGACCCTCTCCTTATGCAGAGTTCCCTCATCGTCCAGTTCACAGCGAGGTCTGGGAGGTAAACAAATGCAGAATGGCAGGTAAGGAATTAACTGTTTATTGAATTCTCGGCTTTATTAATAGACAGAAGAGGCTCCAGCCCACAAACAATGTTGAAGACCCTAAATCTCCACCTGAAGTGATTGGGGTCTCACCAAATATTCTTCCTTTGGCTGGGAGACCCCATAATCCTGATGAAGTCTCAGCAGGATGTGATGTGTTTGGAGTAATATGAGCGGGGCTTTTATTTATTATTAGAATAAACTTGATTCATAATAAAAAATAACTACAAAAATAAACTGTGCAATGTCTTTACATGCTTTACATTCATAGTTAATGCTTTTCATACTGTTCTGTTATATTCCTACACACCAGCAGGACTGTTGCCACTCATGTGGCCTCTGGGGTGGAAGACTATTACAATAATTGAGGGGCTTCCACACCCAAATGCAGCCTGCCCTCTCCAGGAGCAGAAGAGCCCTTCGCTGTGGTCCTTCCCCACCAAGCCATTTCAGTGACTGCACCTCAGCATGTACCCTTGGAGCCTAGAATGTGTCAGTCGGCCGTATTGCTCCACGGACATCTTTTCATGCTGGCGGAGTAACCAGTTCTGAGCACATCAAATGGCATCTTTCACCGAGCTGATGGTCTGCCAGCAGCACTTGAGGTCCATCTGTGGGTGACCCTGGGAGTAACCTGTAGATCCGAGAGTCCAACCTGCAGCTGCTCAGGATGAACAGGGCCTTGCATCTTTCTCCACACCCTCTTCTCAAACCCACATTCTGCAAAGAGGTGAGCTGCTACAGTCGTTCTGTGGACAACCTGAGGTGGGAGTGATGAACTGGAATGGCCCCTCCCATCGCTAGTCAGGTAAAGTCTTGATGTCCCTTGGTGAGGCTTGGTGATTTCGCCAGATGGTCTGGTCAGTCCGTTCAGCAAACCACCCCATTGTGTCAATCAAGTTCTTCTCCTGCAGTGCCTGCTGGATGGTCTGTGCTGACCACTGCCTTATGGATTTGTGGTCAAGGGGTGTTGGTCCAGAAGAACTTCTCCACGAAGGACAGGTAGTGCGGCAACCTCCAACTGACCGGGATGTTGATGAGAACGAGATATCAGAGACTAGCGGAAAGTTGTTTGGTTTTCTTGAAAGTGAAGTTAGTTCATCTTCCCCTTTATATTTCAGATTAGTAATTTCATCTGTTTTTGCATTGGTAACTTCCTTCCTAGCAGCATCTTCACAGGGGAGCCAGGGTTAGGGAGTATACATTGGGCTTGTCTGCATTCTAAGAGGCAATTTTAAAGAAATGTACACCTCAGGCAACAAGATAAACCACTTACTGAGAACTGGTGGAGTCTTTTAGTAACACCTTCATCCCATCTACTTGAACTGGATGGCAAACCTGTTCCCAGGGGTTAAACAGCACTCATATTTAAGTGCAAATAATGCTCCCTCAGGCTATTGTAAATCCAATGGAAACAGCCAATAAGATTATTGCCTATTTAAACTCCCAATCTCCCACCCTGCATGCCCTCCAACTGGTCTGTGGCACCACATACACATTGCAAAGGAAACAATTTGCATGGAATTTATTGTCAAATTGAAATATTTGAAGGATTTAAATTCTGCCTGATAACATTCTCCCCTTGAGATACGTCCAAGTTCTGCAGTTTTTCCACAGATAAATAACACAGTTCAAAAACAACATGTTTAATGAGGTGTATTAGGCCAAATAATTAAGTTTCCGCGACACAAAGTGTATAAATCACAGGAACGTCATGCGATGCACTTGAATAATTTATACATCTCATCCCTGATTGTAAATATTAGCTGGAAATTGGGCTCAGACGTGCTCAGGATTAGGCAGCAATCAATCATTTATGGGAGTGCTGTGAGCTGCATTTAATGGGCATGTAGCTGGGAGTAATGGCCTGAGACTGCTCTGCCATTTTTATCCACTTCAGCACGCAGATGAAGCTGTTAATATCACATTGCTTCTGTGGAGAGAAAACTGTGTGGTCCATTAGTTGATGTGAGGTACAGGAACTCAGCACAAATCAGAAACAACCATGGTATCGATGATCTCTCAGCAATGGCTGGGTGGTTACCATCCTTCAAAGTTCAAAGCTTAAAGTACATTTATTATCGAAGTATGTATACCATATACAGCTTGAGATTTGTCTTCTTGCTGGCAGCCACAAAACAAAGACTCAGAAAGAACCCACAACAAAGACCATTGAACACTCAATGTATGAAAAAAGAACACTCTGCAAACCTTAAAAAAGTGAACAAGTAACACAAAAATGAACTGCAGAGTGCCTGAAAGTGAATCCTCAACTACAGAGCCAATTCAGCACTGCAGACGGTCCAGGGGTCTGATGGCTGTAGGTCACAGCCACGGAGCCAGTTTAGCACTGCAACTGGTCCAGGAGCCAATGTGGTTCCATCTCTGGTTCCTTCTTCAGGAGGTTTCCCCGGAATTGAAGACAATTTCTTTCTACTTTGGTTTGAATGTGGATAAATAAATCCAACCTCAAAGTCAAAGTCAAAGAAAATTTATTGTCAAAAACACAAAAGTTTCTGCAGATGCTGGAAATCCAGAGTAACGGACAAAATCCTGGAGGAGCTCAGCAGGTCAGGCAGCATCTATGAAAATGAATAAACGGTCAATGTTTCAGAGCAAACCCCTTCATCATGACTGGAAAGGAAGGGGGAAAGAAGTATCAAAGGATGTATACTGTATGTTACCGCATACTACCTTGAGATTCATTTTCTTGCAAGCATTTTCAGGAAAATAATGAAATACAATATAATTTATGAAAACTACAATATGCAAAAGAAGACAAATAATGTAAATAATAAAAAGAGTAAATTAATCATGTTGAGAACTTCAATTGCAGAGTCCTTGAAAGTGAATCTTTAGGTTGTGGAATCAGTTCTGTGTTGAGGTGCATGAAGTTATCCTCATCAGTTCAGGAGCCTGATGTCAGGGGTGATAACTGTTCCTGAACCTGAACCTGAAGCTTGGGACCTAAGGATCCTGCACCTCCTATCTGAATTGCAACTGTGGGAAATGCAGAATCTCAAATAGTCTAAAACAGCTGAAGGAATAACCAGGACCTCAACGGATCGATTGTCCTCACAGTGAAGTTGCAGGATTTAGCTGAGATGGTATTGTCCAAAAGTTCAAAGGTTCATTTTATTGTGAAAGTATTCATGATCGTCCCTGACCTGCTCCGCATTCACTTTGCTGCTTCAATCTTCCTCGTCGCTTTGAGATAGAGCTGTTCAGGATCCCGCGCCTTGTCTCTGGTTCTCTGGTCGTTCCCACGGATCTTTTCGGCAACCCCTCGCCGCTGTCTCAGATTTCCATGAGGCAGCTCTCCGGACACAGCGCAGTGCTGGATCCTTCGATCTAGAGTCAAACTATATGTCACATGCTCTGCAGGTTCCATAATGCAAACAAAAATAAGGGAGGCGTAGACAAGAAGGCAAGTATTTCAGAAGATTTGCAATTTGGAAGATACCGTTCAAGGAATTGTTATTCACTGGTGTCATCTTGACCAGAAGATGGATCATCGGTGGGATATTTACACACTAAACCAACTTACCAACACTTGGTCCATGGCCTTCTATCCTTTGGTGATTCCAATGCTTTTCTAGATACTTAAACACTGTGAAATACCTGCATCTACTGCTCTACGAGGACAAATTTCTTTAGCCAGATGGTGGTGAATCTGTGGAGTTTATTGCACGAAAATCTGTGGAGTTCAAGTCATTGGGTATATTTAATGTGGAGGTTGATAAGTTTTTGATTAGTCAGGGTGTCAAAGATTATGGGGAGAAGGCAGGATAATGGAATTGAGAAGGTTAATAAATCAGCCATGATGGAATAACAGAGCAGGCTCCATGGGCCAAATGATCTAATTCTGCCCCTATGTCTTATGGTCTTATGCTCACAAACATTCCAGATCCCAACTACAGTACCTTTGATGAGAACAAAAATCTTCTGATAGGAGGCATTGATAGAATGGACAGCCAGCACCTTTGCCCAGGATAGCAATGGCTTATACAAGAGAGCTTAATTTTTAATATGATTGGAGGAAAGTATATGGGGGATATCAGAGGTAAGTTTTTTACACAGAGGATGGTAAGGGCATGGAAAGCATTGCCAAGGGTGGAGATAGAGGCAGGTAAATTAGGGACATTTAGGAGATTCTTAAATAGGCACAATGGAGGATTGAAAAATTAAGGGCTATGTGGGAGGGAAGGGTTAAATTGATCTTGGAGTAGGTTAAAAGGTGAGTGGGCTGAAGGGCCTGTACTGTGCTGTACTGTTCTGTGTTCTGTGTCAGATCGCCAGTCTTCAGCAAATGTTGTTGCATGTGGGTATAGACCAGCTTTTTAACTGAGTAGGCGAATGAAACTGAGTATAATGGAATCGCCTGCACATCAACAATTCTGGCCTTATGATAGAGGGAAGGTAAGCAGTTGAAGATGGTTGGGACCTCGGACACTGCCCTGTGGACGTCCTGATGTCACGTCCAGGGACTGGGATGAAAGCACAGTCAATAATATCAAACACAGTGTTTAGAAATGGCTAGGGAATGGTCTATGTCATTCTGAAGCATAACACAAAGATGTGTATTTTCGCCTTTGAATACCAAACAGTTTGTTGCTAAATTAATTGGGAAATAAATAACACAGACCACAAATAAGACTGCAACAATAGCAGAGAAACTCATTTCTTTTTATCTTTAATTTCCCCCAAAGTGTTAGGTTTAGCATTTGATTACCACATCTGTATTAACTTGCTGCCTTGGCTAATTTAATGGCCTCATTAACCTATTTATGTTAATGAGGTGTTATAGACCACATTAGAATAGAATGGTCTAAAGAGGAGCACTGATGAGTAAACCAGTGTGTTGAATGTGGCAGCTAAAGAAAATGGTTCTCCATCTCTGCACCCTTGTCTCTCACTTGGGTCAGCACCACGCACTTTCAGGTCAGGTATGGGAGTGTTAGTTCAAAGGAGGTTCAGAAAGTGATTCCAGGAATGAAAGACTTATCGTATAAGGAGTGTTTGATGGCTCTGGGCCCGTACTCTCCGGAATTCAGAAGAATGAGGGGTGACCTCATTGAAACCTCTCGAATGTTGAAAGGCCTCGATAGTGTGGACATGGACAGTATGTTCCCTATGGTGGATGTGGAGAGGATGTTTCCTATGGTGGATGTGGAGAGGATGTTCCCTATGGTGGATGTGGAGAGGATGTTTCCTATGGTGGATGTGGAGAGGATGTTCCCTATGGTGGATGTGGAGAGGATGTTTCCTATGGTGGATGTGGAGAGGATGTTCCCTATGGTGGATGTGGAGAGGATGTTCCCTATGGTGGATGTGGAGAGGATGTTCCCTATGGTGGATGTGGAGAGGATGTTCCCTATGGTGGATGTGGAGAGGATGTTCCCTATGGCGGATGTGGAGAGGATGTTTCCTATGGTGGGGGAGTCTAAGACCGAGAACACAGACTGAGAATAGGGGGATGTCCATTTAGAATGGAGGTGAGGAGGAGCTTCTTTTGCCAGAGGGTGGTGACTCTGTGGAATTTGTTGCCATAGGCAGCTGTGGAAGCTCAGTCATTTGGAATATTTAAGGCAGAGGTTGATAGATTCTTGATTAGTCAGGACATGAAGTGATATGGGGAGAAAGAAGGAAATTGAGGCTGAGAGGGAAATGGATCAGCCATGATGAAATGGCAGAGCAGACTCGATGGGCCAAATGGCCTAATTCTGCTCCTATATCTTATGGTCTTATGGTCTTTTATACTGACACACAATGAGTTTCAAGGAACTTAGTAGCTCAAGCAGCAACTGGAGAGGTTTGTTGGTTTGGATTCCAGCATCTGCTGTCTCTTGTGTTCCTCCAAGTTCCTTTATCCCTTGCTCTTAAAAACATGTCAATTGCAACAGGCCATCCTATTGACCGCTGTGCACACTGAATCAGAATCGGAATCAGGTTGGTTATCACTGACAGAGATCCTGAAATTTGTTATTTTACAGCAGCAGTACAGTGCCATACATAAAACATATTGGTATCAGTTAAAATTAGAAATATATACAGTCTATGAGAATAAGTAGTGCACAAAGAGAGTAGACTAGTGTTCACGGGTTCATGGACTGTTCAGAATTCTGATAGCAGAGGGGAAGAAGCTGTTCTTAAAATGTTGAGCATGCATCTTCAAGCTCCTTTACCTGCCTCATTGATAGTAATAATGAGAAGAAGGCATGTCCTGGTGGTGAAGGTCCTTAATCATGGATGCCACCTGCTTGAGGCATTGCCTATTGAAGGTGTCCTCGATGGTGGGGAGTTAGTGCCCATGATGGAACTGGCTGAGTTTACAGCCCTCTGCAGCTTTTTACCATCCTGTGCAGTGGAGCCTCCACACCAGACAGTGATGCAACCAGTCAGAATATTTTCCATGGTACATCTGTAGAAATTAAAATTCACTTCTTTATTTGTTTTAATCGTGTACTTTCTTGTAAAAATGTGAGTGATTTATGTTTTTTTTTTAAATGCTGGTTATATATGCGATGTACCTGTGATGCCGCTGGAAGTAAGATTTTCATTGCACCTGTGTACTTGTGCAAATGACAATAAACTTGACTTCAGTTCACTTTCCGCTGCAAACCAACTCATCATCCTCTAGAGGAATGAAAGGGGACATCATTGAAATATACAAAATACTTAGTGAGCCAGACAGGGTTGATGAGGGGTGATGTTTCGCAGGCCAAGGAGTCACATGCCCAGACTAAAGTTCAAAGCACATTTATGTCATCATATTCACTTTGTTCTGGACAGTCACAGTATATACAAGAAACACAATAAGATCATTAAAAGACCGTGCCCAACAGAATGGACAAATAACCAATGTGCAAAAGACAACAAGCTATGGAAATACAAAAAAAATGATAATATGAGGGCCTTCATTGATTGGGATCGACCATAGATAATGCCTGGTAGCTAACTACATGATAAACGAGCCAGTCTGCGAGGCACTGTGGTATGGAGAGTAAACTGTTCAATAATAATAATAAATGAGTAAACAATAAATATTGAGAATATGAGATGAAGAGTCCTTGAAAATGCATCCATAGGTTGTGGGAACAGTTCAGTGATGGCTTGAGTGAGGCTGAGTGAAGTTATCACCTCTGGTTCAGCAGCCTGATAGTTGAGGGGTAACAACTGTTCCTGAAACTGGTGGTGTGAGTCCTGAGGCTTCTGTACCTTCTTCCTGATGTCAGCAGGGAGAAGAGAGCATGGCCTGGATGGTGAGGTCCTTGATGATGGATGCTGCTTTCCTGTGACAGCGCTGCATGTAGATGTGGTGGTGATGAGTAGAACATAGAGCCTAGAACAGTAGGGCACAGTCAGGTAGGCCTGAGGAGAAATTTCTGCATTCAGAGGATGATAAAGGTTCGTAATGAAATCCCCTTGATTCCTCCGTCATTGATTGTGTTAAAAATACATATCAATAGATTTTGCGACGCAATACCCATTAATGATAGGGGAATGATAGGCAATTTTCCCCACTAATATGACAAACTGAAACTGGGGCTTTGGGCCTACTCTGGCTGCTTCAGGGATTCAGATCTAAGGCCTCATTCGGATCTCAGATCTAAGGATTTAGTTCAGAATGCTGTTGCTTGCTTCTATTGTTTGCGTGATTTGTGTTTTTCCTCCTGTTCTGCACGTTGGGTGTTGATCTTTTTTTAATTGTGTTACTTCGGGTTTCGTGCTTTGTGACTGCCTATAAGCAGAGAAATCTCAAGGTTGTATACTTTATACATTCTTTGATAATAAATGTACTTTGAACTTTGAATAGGGCAAGGAAATGCAGAGGTAGCTCAGGCACGATCTGCAGGTTTGAAGGGCTGAATTGCTTACCCCTGCAGCTATTTATGTCTCTACAGTGTTTTGTCAGTCAAGTTCATTTTCACATGCACAAGTGTGATGACCTACAGGTACAATGAAAAGCTTACTCACAGCAGCATAGCATCACACGCACATAGGTGCAGACAGCACACAGAGTATAAATTATACATTATCTATATGTACGTAAACTTATACCATATAGTGAAAAAAATGTGTATGTAGCTCAGCAGATATAAGGAAAACAATAAGCAGTCAACGTGATCAATATTATAGAGCAAGAAGTGCACTGTAGTTTTCCATTGCTGAGATAGGGTTAGGGTTGTATAGATTGTTTCCGTAATCTGGTAGCTGTAGGAAAGTGGCTGTTCCTGAACCTGGTGGTGAGGGACTTCAGACTGTTGTGCCTCCTCCCTGATGACAGCAGCAAGGAGAGAGCATAACCTGATGGCAGGCGAGTAAGTATCTGAAATGGGTCTGAGCTAAGTTTCAGAGTAACATGTGGAATTCTCTAAAACACTCGCTCTCCTATATTTTTAACATTCTGGTTGTTTTGAGGCACAGGCTCTCACACACAGTATGTGGGTGGCACAGTGGCATCACAGCTAGTGTGATACTATTACAGCTCGGGGCATCAGGGTTCAGAGTTTAATCCCTGCACCTTCTGTAAGGAGTCTGTACGTCCTCCCCAGGGATCCTGTGCATTCCTCCCACAGTCCAAAGACGAGCTGGGTACGTTCGTTGGTCATAGCAAATTGTCCTGAGATTAGGTTAGGGATAACTCAGGGTGTTGGGGCTGCTGAAGGGCTGGAAGGGCCTAATCTGCACTGTAACTCAAAATAAAAAGTTAAAAAATGAAATATGCAGAAGCGTCTTCATCAAAGGAGAATAAAGGAAAGAAACACTTGCCCAAAGTCACTGCTTTGTGACCTGAATGTGTTTTAGTCACAGTGTTGTACTATGAGATATAGCAGCCAATGGTGCCTACAATGGTGAGTCTAAAGAGTTAATGTCCAGAATAAAAAAACTGCACTTAATTCTATGGTGAAGCTCCTGCTCTCCTTTCACTAACACTATTGTCTGTGCAGAACTATATATCAATCAAATACAAGATCTGACGTGGGAGTTGGCTTTCACTGGTGTATTCACATTGCAGTGAGAGAGAGAGAGAGAGAGAGAGAGAGAGGATAATGTGAATGCACACACAACAGATCAATACATAGTGCTGGGGTGGGTGATTGCTCTAAAAAAATAGATCCATACATTGCACTTTCACCCCCTTTAGATTAATATAACATAAATCTGTATATGTAAAAACATTCGATTTCCCTTTCATAAAATATTCCAAATACACAAGCTTTCACAATAGCAGTCCATAACTAACTTCACAGTTCTAAAGATTCAGTCTTTTGGGTGGTGCTCTGCTCCTTCCAGGATAGTGCTTCTAGACCTGTGGAGTGGCACCAGGTCTGGTAGCTGTCTTGTCTAAGACAGCGCTCTCAGGTTCAGGCATCGCGTTGCTGTCAGCGATGTCATCACTGAGAGGTAAGTCCAGTAACTGTAATATGTCTGTCTTGTTAGATGCGATCGAATCAGGTGTGTTCTTTGGCTGAGCATCCAGTATCTGGTCCACATGATGTCGCTGTGTCTGATCTCCACCATCCACTGTGTACGTCAGTGGTCCAGCTTTTGTACCTGTCCTACCGGTTGTCCACTTCTTGGAAATCCCTTGTTGGTATTTCCTGTCCAACCTCGAAGCTCCTTGCTGCTTCACTTGGCAACTGGCTGAACTGCTTATACTGCACTTCCTTCCGTAGATCTGGTTTCAGGAGGTCTATGTGAGATCTCAGATTCCTGCTCGTGAACAGCATTGCAGGTGTTTGATCTGTCATGGAATAAGCAGAGATCTGATACACAAAAAGAAAGTTGTCCGCCTTGTATTGAAGAGGAATGTTCTCCTTGTTCATTAGTTTAATGGACTTCTTGAAGGTTTGGATAAACCTTTCAGCTACCCCATTTCTTGTTGGGTGGTGAGGAGCTGACTTGAAATGTCTAATGCCATTTTTCTTCATGAACAGTTTGAATTCTTCTGACATGTATTGTGGTCTGCTGTCATTCACAATCTGCTCTGCTAAGCCATTCCTGGTGAAGATAGTCCTCAGAGTGAAGACAGTCTTTGCTGAGGTGGTTGACTTCATTGATATAACCTCTGGCCACTTCAAATGAGCATCCACAGTGGTCAGAAACATGGAGTCCATGAATGGCCCAGTAAAGTCAATATATACTCTTTGCCATGGTGAAGACAGCCACTCTCATGGTGTAATGGTGCATTTGGGGGTACATTTTGAACTTTTTGGAATCCTGAACACCTTTTGGCCAAGTCTTCAATCTGTCTATCTATTCCCAATCACCACATGTAGCACTGGGTGAGACTCTTCATTTTGACTGTACCCAGGTGTCTTTCATGCAGATTCTCTAACACTCTGGTGCAGTTTAGAGGGAACCACAGCACGAGATCCACACATCAGCGTTCTTTGACATCCTGACAGTTGGTCTCATCTCACTGAGAACTCTGGAAGTGTAGGTTTACCATGAGCTGCCCATCCTTGCATGGTGATTTCATAGACTTTTGACAACGTCGGTCATTCCTTATTTCCCCTTGTATTTCAGAATTTGTTACTGGCAACTGGTCCACCAATGCTGTGTGGAACACTTCTGCTGGGTCATCGTATGAAGACTTTTCTTCTTCGGTTGCCAATAGTGAAAGACGTGACCAGCCATCAGCGTTGCTGTGTTGTTTGGTACCCTTGAACTCTAAGTCATAAGAGTGGGCTACTATGAATAGTGCCCGATGTTGTAACAGTCTTCACTGGAAATCTCTTCCTGGGATTGACAATAGACGCAAGGGGCTGGTGATCTGTCATGAGCATAAACTTTTGTCTGCAATGTTAGTGCTGGAACTTCTTTATTCTCCATACTAGGCTAAGGGCCTCTCGGTCCTGTGCATAGTTGCAGTCTCTGCTCATTAGTGATCCTGAAGCAAAGGCACTGGAGCATTCAGATCCATCTTGCACAATGTGCAACAAAATGGCTTCAATGACATAAGGGGATGCATCACACGCCAGTCTGATGGGCAAAGATGGGTCATAATGGGTGAGCAGTTTATCAGATGTTATTAGTCTCTTTGTTTCCTTGAATGTTCTTTCACATCTTTCTGATCATTCCCACTCTACTCCTATCTGTAACAGTGTGTTCAATGAGTGCTGCACAGTAGCAAGATTTGGGAGAAACCTGTCATGGTATTTTACAAGGCCCAAGTATGACTGGAGTTGTAACCCATTTTCCGGTTTGGGTGCCGTAGCACGGCTTCATTCTTCTCTTGTGACTTATATATGCCATGTTCGTCAATGACATGTCCACAATATCAGATTTAATTTCTAAAAAACTCACATTTCTCTCTCTTTGTGCACAGACAATACTCACTCTGCCTGATAAGCACTTTACCAAGGTTCTGGAGGTGTTCTTCATCATTCTTGCGAGTCATGATGATGTCATCAAGCTAACCTTGTGTTCCTGGGATATCTAGGATCACTTGGTCCGTTGCTCTTTGCCAAATTGCTGGAGCTGATGCAATGCCAAAGATGAGATGATTATACTGGAACAGTCCCTTGTGAGTGTTGATTATGAGAAACTTCCTGCTTGACTCCTCAGTCTCCATTTGCAGATAGGCTTGAGATAAGTCAGTCTCTCCATCTGCCAAAGATGCAAAAATGTCTTCTATTTATGGCAAGGGATACTTCACGGTATGCAGTACTGGGTTGATGCTCACTTTGAAGTCCCCACATATGCAAACAGTTCTGGCCTTCCCTTTCTTGATCACCAGGACAATGGTCTTGGCCTAATCGCTCTACTCAAACTTGGAGAGAATTCCAGATGCCTCCAAGCTCACAGTTCAGCATCGTCGTGCGTAAGGGACCGGACTCGCTTTATGGATTCTTGGTGTTGATGTTTCATCTAGTTCAATTTTGGTTTCATGCCTTTGAGTTTACCAGTACCTTTCTCAAACACCTTCTCGTTAGCATTAAGCAGCTGTGCCATTTGTACCAATTTGTTGTACCTGTGCAAAACTACAAGTCAATTAAATAAAAATATGCACACGGGAGATGTCTTTAACTGGTATATTCACATTGTAGTGAGAGAGAGAGAGAGAGACAGAGAGAGAGAGAGAGAGAACAATGTGTATTCATAGACAACAGCACATGATCAATACGTAGTGCTAAGGGGGGTGCTGGTTATTACTCTAAAAGCAATAGATCCATACATTACCAACACTGTGGGATATTTCATGTCTACCACATGGGAGCCTCACTTAGTTTATCAAGTCATAAAAAAGATGTCATGACAAAAGATGCAGAAGGAAAGGTTGGTCAAACTTGGCTTGTTTTATCTGGTGTGTCAGAGTCTGAGCAGTTTATAAAATTATGGGAAACAAATGAAGTAGTCAGTCAGAATCTTACTCCATAGGTAGAAATGTCAAGTACTAGAGGATGTAGACCATGAAACAACACAGCACAGTGCAGGCCCTTTGGCTCATGATGTTGTGCTGACCTTTTAACCTATCCTAAGATCGATCTAAGACTTCCCTCCTATATTGCCCTTCATTTTTCTATCTAAGTGTCTCTTAAATGTCCCGATTGTATCTGCCTCTAGCGCTCCCTCTGGCAGCGCATTCCATGCAGTCACCCCTCTCTGTGTGAAACTCTCCCTTCTGACATCCTCCTGCACTGTACTTTCCTCCAATCACATTAAAATTATGCCCCTTCATATTAGCCATATCCGTCATAGAAAAAAAAGATTCTAGCTCTCCATTCAATGCCTCCTATCATCTTGTACATCTCTATCAAGTCATCCCTAAGAAAATCCCTAAGCTTGCTTAACCTATCCTCATAAAACAAGCTCTCTAAATCAGACAGCATCATGATAAATCTCCTCTGCACCATAATGCATTTAAAATGGGGAGGGAAAGTTTAAAGGAGAAGTAATGAGCTAATTTCCTTTACACAGAGAAATACCGCAGCAGTCTGGAATGGGGCTGCCAGAAGCAGTGATGGAAGCAGATATGATGAAGGTGTTTAAGAGGCTCTTAGTAAAGGCAAAAGGGAATTAGTTTAATTTGGCATTATGTTTGGCACAGACATTATGGTGCTTCTGGTGTGGCCTCCTGTATATTGGTGAGACCTGACGTGGATTGGGAGACCACTTCACTGAGCACCTGCCCATCACAAAAAGTGGGATTTCCTAGTAACCATCCATTTAAATTCTGCTTCCCATTCCCTTTCAGACATGTCAGTCCATGGCCTCCTCTACTGCTGCGATGAGGCCACACTCAGGTTGGAGGAGCAACACCTTATATTCTGTCTGGGTAACCTCCAACCTGATGGCATGAACATTGATTTCTCAAACTTCAGGTAATGGTCCCCCCTCCTCTACTTCACTATCCCCCATTCCAGTTTCCTTCTCACACCTCCTGTTCTTACCTGCTCACGACCTCCCTCTGGTGCTCCTCCCCCTTCCCTTTCTTCCATAGTCCTCTGTCCTATCCCAGCAGGTTCTCCCATCTCCATCCTGTTATCTCTTTCATCAATCAAATTCCCAGTTCTTTACTTCACCCCCTGCCCCTCTCCTGGTTTAACCCATCAGCTGCCACCTTGTACTTCTTCCAACCCTCCCCTCACCTTCTTGTTTTGAATCCTTCCCCTTTCCTTTCCGGTCCTGATGAGAGGTCTCAGCCAGGAACGTTGACTGCTTTCTCTTTTCCATGGACGCTGCCTGACCTGCTGACTTCCTCCCGCATTTTGTGTGTGGTTCTTTGTATTTCCAGCACTTGCAGATTTTGTTGTGCATTGTGGGATGTTCCTGTGCCGTACTGTTCTACGTTTGCAGACATCTCCAGTGATACAGCTCTCCCTCAGCCTAGCACCGAAGAATGGTCCTGGGAGATAAACTTCTATCTCTGGAGTTTGGTTCAATGACACTACGCCTGCTGTGTTAACCCTACCTCATGGAAACCCCATGGCCAGATGGCTACGGCAGTGTGTGAAAGCAGCTCAGCACCATCCATTGCAAGTGCAATCAGCAATGGGCAGTGAAGACTGGTCTTGTCATCTCTGAGCTTCTCCAACGTTTGAAGGCAGACGTGAACTCTAGTTCACCTGGGGGAAGAGAAGGGGCAGAGCTGGGGTCACAAGATACACAGAAGAGAAAGGTGTGCAAAATGATGTAAGGCTGAAACTTTAAAAGCATTGGTTAGATTATTTTTGGAGTATTGTGAGTAGCTTTGAGCTCTGTATCTAAGAAGGAAATGCTTTGCATTGGAAAGGTCCAAAGGAGGTTCACAAGAATGATCTTGGGAATGAAAGGTGTAACGTATGAGGAGTATTTGTTGGCTCTGCGCCTGCGCTTGTTGGAGTTTTGATAAAATGAGGGGAAATCTCATTAAAACCTGACGAATGTTGAAAGGCTCAGATAGAGTGGATCTGGAGAGGATAATTCCTAGAGTGTGGGAGCTTAGGATGAGAGGGCACAGTCTCAGAATAGAAGAACATCCCTTTAATGCAGAGATAAAGAGGAATCTCTTTCGTCAGAGTGTGGAATTTCTTGCCACAGATGGCTGCGGAGTCCAGGTCACTGGATATATTTAAAGCCACTTTTGATAGGTAAGGGTGTCAAAGGAAGGAGGAATGGGGTTGAGAGGGAAAAAAGATCAGCCATGATCTATGGCAGAGAGACTCAATGGGAAAAATAACCTTGAACTGTTTCTATCTCTTAAAAAAGTGCCTGGTACATGGTGTCTTCTTGAATCCTGTTCCAGATTTATGGGGAAGATTGCTCTCTCTGGTTCAATCTGCATATTAATTCTGTATTCTTACATACCCTGATCTTACAAAAACAACCACCAACAGTTTTCAGCTCCAAATGTCCATCAGCATCCATAAGCTTATGAAGATGAACCTCCAGATTCCCATTACCCTTTACATGAAACATTATAGCTTGCTGATTTCCACACTATTGTCTATAGATAATTTTATGATCATGCTCCCCTCCTCCATTTCTTTCCTGACTACCCCGCTAGAGGAAACAGTTTCCCAGTCTCTGTCCAATTGTATCCCTTTTAACATTGGGATCACATCGATCAGATCAATCTTCTACTCTCAAGTGAATACAAAGCAAGTTTATGAAGCCAGTTTATTTAATCATCTAGTCTCGGATATCTTCTGGAGTGGTTGTAGTAGTCTCCAGAGAGAACCATCCTCTCTCATGTAATGGAGAAAAGAAAGTGCATTCTAACTCATTTTCAATTGGCCTTTCTGAATTTTGACAAACCTAATAGTGTATGATTACAGTCTAGTCATATGATGTGATTAACTAAGATGCCATGTATAGCGATTACTTTCATAACCTATGAAAACACAATTCTGATTAAACTAAAGAATTCTGTTACAAACATGATCTGTGTACCCCTAGTGCATTCTGTTCCTGATAATTTAAAAATTGTTGTAATAAATTCCAAAAACCAAGCATAAAATGTTCCCTAATTAAACATCTTAATGCTCTGCTTACAAAGTACAATAAATCTCCTGATAATGATTTACCTAGAGGCAGCAGTAGATTTTCAAAATCCAATAATTTTTGTATAAAATTTCTTTTGCTCTGGGTTTTTCCCCAGGACTGATTGCTGGTCGGGTGATTGAGTGAACCAAGCAGAGGTTTGCCTTATTTACAGTATGTGATGAACTGTGCTGAACCTGAAAAGGACCGACTACAGGCTGAGTTGAGGCAGTTGTGTCCTGGACCCAAGGGGTGTCAAGGCAATTGAACAAGATGTTTGGACATTGATATAGGCACTGGGCCAGAGTGAAAAGGTTAAGGTGTCGAGGCCCGAGGCGAGAGAGATCGGCCAATTCAGATTGCTGCTCCACAACTTGGCTCTGCGCTGAACTATGGGACTCCCTTTGTGGACTTCAGAACGCTATTTGCTTGCAGTTATTGTTTGCATGATGTGTTCTTTTTCTCTGTGCATTGGGTGTTTGACACTTCTTTATTTTTATGGGTTCTTTTATAGGCATGAAGTGTTTTATTTTCTCTGCACGTTGGGTGTTTTTGTCGTCTTTCTTTTATATGTGTTCTTCTTGGTTTCTTTGTTTTGTAGCTGCCCGCTAGGAGATTAATATCAAGCATGTATAATGTATACATACGTTGATAATAAATGTACTTTGAAATTTGAAGTCTGTGTACATAATGGCACAGCTACAGTCCAGAACAAAGTTACAGAAACAAACAGAGTCCAACCAAGGTCAATTCTTGCAGCTTTACAGCTAGAAATGACACTTGCTATTTTTCCTGGTGATTTTTTATTGCCTGACGTTGTGTCCATTTTGAAAGGATGCTGTTTTTATTCCCCACGATGCTGCCCAGAAGTGAGCTCTTGCAGTGACTCCTACAGCAGGAATGGAAATGGCAATATAAAATATCGGAGCAGGAGTCCTTTGCACTCATTCCAACATTGTATAAAATGAGTGATCTGATTCGCTAAATTAAAAAATTACCAAATTCTCCAGGGAAGAGCAGACAAAGTATTGGCTTGGAACCCTTTTCTCCAGATGAACTCCTTGAGTGGAAGCATCTTCTTCAGTTGAACTCCTCACCTGGGACCATCTTCTCTTGATGAACTCTTGGCTGGGACCCTCTTCTCATTGCGCAAGAAGCTGTATTTAAATGGAAGTTAACAAGCACATGGGTCACCCTAATGTTGTTTGTGAAGTCCATACGTCGGATAGCATGCCATTAGTCTATAAGGTTCAGGAGAAGAATTAGGCCACTTGGCCCATCAAGTCTGCTGTGCCATTCCATCATGGCTGATTTATTATCCCTCTCATTCCCATTCCCCTGCCTTCTCCCCCTATCCTTGGATGCCTTTACTAATCAAGAACCTATCAAACTCCACTTTAAATATACCCAAATGACTTTTCCTCCCCAGCTGTCCCAGGGGCTGCGATACAGTGGCTCTGCCCCCTGCACCGCAAAGTATTGTTTTAAATAACATGCTTGTGAGGAGAACATGCAGACTCCACACAGACAATGTCTGAGGTCAGGTCTATGCACTACAACACTGTGCTGCTTAAAATACAGTCTGAAAACACTATCACAGTGCAAGAGGGAAACATAGAAAATAGGTGCAGGAGTAGGCCATTTGGCCCTTCGAGCCTGTACCGCCGTTCAGTATGATCATGGCTGATCATCCAACTCAGAACCCTGTACCTGCTTTCTCTCCATACCCCCGATCCCTTTAGCCACAAGGGCCATATCTAACTCCCTCTTAAATATAGCCAATGAACCAGCCTCAACTGTTTCCTGTGGCAGAGAATTCCACAGATTCACCACTCTCTGTGTGAAGAAGTTTTTCCTCATCTCGGTCCTAAAAGGCTTCCCCTTTGTCCTTAAACTGTGACCCCTCGTTCTGGACTTCCCCAACATCGGAAACAATCTTCCTGCATCTAGCCTGTCCAATCCCTTTAGAATTTTATACATTTCAATAAGATCCCCCCTCAATCTTCTAAATTCCAGTGAGTATAAGCCTAGTCAATCCAGTCTTTCTTCATATGAAAGTCCTGCCATCCCACGAATCAATCTGGTGAACTTTCTCTGTACTCCCTCCATGGCAAGAATGTCTTTCCTCAGATTAGGGGACCAAAACTGCACACAATATTCTAGGTGCGGTCTCACCAAGGCCTTGTACAACTGCAGTAGAACCTCCCTGCTCCTGTACTCAAATCCTTTGTCAACATTCAGTTAGTAAGACAGCAGGAAGGGTTTAACATTCTGCAACATAAACATGAGATTCTGCAGATGCTGGAATTTTAGAGCCACACAGAACGCTGGAGGACAGCATCTACAGAGAGGAATTTTCAATGTTTCCGACAGAAACTATTTATTTGGACTCAGTCTATTGCGGTTATCCAACCAAATAAACTATGTAGTGAACATAAGAAAAACTGCAGAAGCTGGAAATCTGGATCAGCATGTAAAAGATTGCTGGAGGCACTAGGTGGATCAGGCAGCATCTATGGAGGGAAGTGGACAGTCAGTACTTCAGGCTGAGACCCTTCATCAGGACTCAGAAGGAAGAGAACTGAAGCCAGGATAAAAGTAGGGGAGGGTTAGGAGCATGAGCTGATGGGTGACCAGTGTGTCACGGTCAGGCGGGATAGTAGCTTGGAGGGGTGAAGGTGGGAATGATGTAAACAGCAGGGAGATGATAGGAGGAAGAGATAGAGGGTGAAGAAACTGGAATTGATAGAAGAGAGCAGTGGATCATGGAATAAGGAAAGGAAGTGGGAAACCAGAGGGAGAAAGGTGTGAATAATGGGCTGGTCTTGAAGGTGGGGGAGTGGAGAGGGAAAGGGTAGAAGGGCCACAAAGATAAGGGAAAACAATAATGGGGAGGGGTGGTGAACAGAAGGATAGTTACTGGAAGTTAAAGAATTCAAAGTTCATTCTGTCAGGCTGGAGACTACCATGATGAAATATAAGGGTTTGCTCTCATCTGCATCTGGTCTCAGCTAGGCAGTAGGGGAGGTTATGGCCAGAGATGTCAGTTTGGGAATGGAAAGTGGAATTAAAATGGCTGTCCACAGGGAGATGCTTGCTGTTAGGTTGGTGATTATTGATGAAGGAAACCTCCAATCTGTGTTGGATCTCACCGATGTAGAGTCATAGAGTCATGGAACACCACGCACAGAAACAGGCCCTTCAGCCTATCTAGGTAAGGCTACACCAGCAGAATCAAATGCAATGAATGAGTTGATGGATATAGTATATACACTATTCAACATGGCATAGCAAGCGAGAGGGGCAGCCAGCAAGAGCCTCGGCTACAGACTCCACGTCAGTTGAGGGGCTGAGAGTGAAGAACAAGCAAATATGGTGGGGGTAACACACACAAAATTCTGGAGGAACTCAGTAGGGCAGGCAGCATCTATGGAAAAGAGTAAACGGACAACGTTTTGGTCCGAGACCCTTCTTCAGGATGTAAGTCCTGATGAAGGGTGATGACCTGAAATGTAGACTGTAACTTTTTCCATAGATGCTGTCTGGCCTGCTGAGTTCCTCCAGCATTTTGTGTGTCTTGCTTGGACTTCCAGCATCTGCAGATCTTCTGATGTCTCAAGTAGTGTGGGTTAGGGTGTCCATTTGAAATCAGTTATCAGTTATCCACCACTCTCTGGCACCTCCCTTCCAGCCACTGTTGAATCCATTTTACTACTTCAATATTAACACCTAAAGATTGAACCTTCCTAACTAACCTTCCGTGTGGAACCTTGTCAAAGGCCTTACTGAAATCCATATAGACACCATTCACTGCTTTACCTCCATCAACTTTCCTAGTAACCTCTTCAAAAAATTCAATAAGATTTGTCAAACATGACCTTCCATGCACAAATCCATATTGACTGTTCCTAATCAGACCCTGTCTATCCAGGTAATTATATATACCATCTCTAAGAATAGTTTCTATTAATTTACCCACCACTGACGTCAAACTGACAGGCCTATAATTGCTAGGTTTACTCTTAGAACCTTTTTAAAACAACAGAACCACATGAGCAATATGCCAATCCTTTGGCACCATCCCCATTTCTAATGACATTTGAAATATTTCTGTCAGAGCCCCTGCTATTTCTACACTAACTTCCCTCAAGGTCCTAGGGAATATTTTGTCAGGACCCGGAGATTTATCTACTTCTATATTCCTTAAAAGCGCCAGTACTTCCTCCTCTTTAATCGTCATAGTTTCCATAACTTCCCTACTTGTTTCTCTTACCTTACACATACACAATTGAATATCCTTCTCCTTAGTGAATACCGAAGAAAAAAAATTGTTCAAAATCTCCCCCATCTCTTTTTGCTCCACACATAGCTGTCCACTCTGATTCTCTAAGGGACCAATTTTATCTCTCACTATCCTTTTGCTATTAATATAACTGTAGAAACCCTTCGGATATTTTCACCTTACTTGCCAAAGCAACCTCGTATCTTCTTTTAGCTTTTCTAATTTCTTTCTTAAGATCCTTTTTACATTCTTTATATTCCTTGAGCACCTCATTTACTCCATGCTGCCTATATTTATTGTAGATCTCTCTCTTTTTCCGAACCAAATTTCCAACATCCCTTGAAAACTATGGCACTCTCAAACTTTTAACCTTTCCTTTCAACTTAACAGGAACATAAAGATTCTGTACCCTCAAAATTTCACCTTTAAATGACCTCCATTTTTCTATTACATCCTTCCCATAAAACAAATTGTCCCAATCCACTCCTTCTAAATCCTTTCGCATCTCCTCAAAGTTAACCTTCCTCCAATCAAAAATCTCAACCCTAGGTCCAGTCCTATCCTTCTCCATAATTATATTGAAACTCATGGCATTGTGATCACTGGACCCGAAGTGCTCCCCAACACATACCTCCATCACCGGACCTATCTCATTCCCTAACAGGAGATCCAACACTGCCCCTTCTCTAATTGGTACCTCTATGTATTGCTGCAAAAAACTATCCTGCACACATTTTACAAACTCCAAACCATCCAGCCCTTTTACAGCCCTTCCCAATCTACGTGTGGAAAATTAAAATCTCCCACAATCACAACCCTGTGTTTACTACAAATATCTTCTATCTCCTTACAAATTTGCTTCTCCAATTCTCGCTCCCCATTAGGTGGTCTATAATACAACCCTATAAGTGTTACTACATCTTTCCCATTCCTCAATTCCATCCAAATAGTCTCCTTAGACAAGCCCTCTAATCTATCCTGCCAGAGCACCGCTGTAATATTTTCTCTGACAAGCAATGCAACACCTCCCCCTCTTGTCCCTCCGATTCTATCACACCTGAAGCAACGAAATCCAGGAATATTTAGTTGCCAATCACACCCCTCCTGCAACCATGTTTCACTAATAGCTACATATTTCAAGGTATCAATCCATGTCTTGAATAATTGAAGTATACTTTCTCTTCTGTGTTGTTTTTTGACTCCATGTGCAAGTGACTTTGCAGCAGTTTAGGGGTCTGATCACGGAACATCTGTACCTCCACTCCTCTCCCCTCTCTCACACACACATACACAAAAGCACATTCAGACATACACATATGCATAAAAGCACATTCAGACATCTCCTCACAAACACACAGACCATCACCCTGCCCACACACACCTACCAACCCAACCCCACCCTTCATATATATATATATATATATACACACACACATTCTCTCTCTCTCTCTCCCTCTCTCTCTCTCTCTCTCTCTCTCTCTCTCTCTCTCTCTCTCTCTCTCTCTCTCTCTCTCTCTCTCTCTCTCTCTCTCTCTCACTCCTGCTCACACAGACACCAGTTGCATTTGTATCAGCAGTACGGTGCAATACACAAAAATACTACAAATTACAAAAAGAAATACAAAAAAAAATATGTAGTGAAAAAGGAGAGCAAAATAATGAGGTAGTGTTCATGGGTTCATCGTCTGTTCAGAAATCTGATGGTGGATGGGAAGAATCTGTACCTAAAACATCAAGGGTGGCTTTTGTTCCTCTTTCCTGATGGTAGTAATGAGAAGAGGGCATGTCCTGGGTGGTGAGGGTACTAAATGATGGATGCCTTGAGGCATCATCGTTTGAAGATGTTGTTGATGGTGCCCATGATGAAACTGACTGAGCCTACAACCCTCTGCAGCTTTTTCTGAACCTATGTATTGATGCTCCATCCCAGATGATAATGCATCCAGTTAGAATGCTCTCCTTCGAGGCTTTGGTGACATACAAGTCTCCTCAAGCTCCTAATTCAATAGGTACATTTAATGTCACAGAAATGTATCCTGAAATTCTTAACCTTCACCTATCTTCACTCTTTTTTGGATAAACCACTCGGCACAAATTAGACCCATTTCAATTCTACTTCCCATTCCCATTTTATCCTGTCAGCCATTGTCCTCTTCTACTATCACGATGTGGCCACACTCAGGTTGGAGGAGCAACACCTTATATTCCATCCAGGTAGCCTCCTGCCTAATGGCATGAACATTGATTTCTCAAATTTCTGGTAGTTGCCCCCCCCCCCCCCACCCTCTCCTTCACCGTTCCCCATTCCCGTTTCCCTCTCTCACCTTATCTCCTTACCTGCCCAACACCTCTCTCTGGTGCTCCTCCCCCATCCCTTCCTTCCATGGTCTTCTGTCCTCTCCTATCAGATTCCCCCTTTCTCTAACCCTTTATCTCTTCACCAATCCACTTCCCAGCTCTTTATTTCACCCTTTCCTTCTCCTGGTTTCATCTATCACCTGCCACCTTCCTGTCCTCCCCACACCTCCTTAGTCTGACTTCTTCCTCCTAGCTTTCTAGGCCTGACGAAGGGCTGTGGCCTAAAACGACAACTGTTTTCCCTTTTCTCTCGATGCTGCCTGGCCTGCTGACTTCCTCCATCATTTTGAGTGTGTTCATTATATATTTACATCAGGGTCTCTGCAAACTCTCTTCCTCCGTGGTTAGAAGGTAGCTGATGGCCAATTTTCCCCTCCTCGCTCTCAGGCGTTTAGCTCTGAAACCTGACAGTGTTTCACTTCCGCTGATCTAATTAGCAATCCTATCACTGGTCCAGTTTAAAATAAAACCTGCACAGAGTCAAAAGATTAAATACTCCAGATGGGGAAATCTCTTTCTGAGCTGATTCAATGAAATTGCTTTGGAACATAATTCAAGGATTATGGATTGTGTGACTTGACTAACTAATTCCTCGTGATAAAGGATGTCATTCACTAGTTTTAAACAAAGGCCTTTTTCCTGACTTTCTGCAGACTTACTTCAGGCAATGAGAACCTGCGCCTTTACAGACTGGTCTCTGTTCATATTCCCTTGGCTTGCCTCTGCCAGAGAAGTGGACACTGTTGGGGGACTGATGAAAATTAACTCAGTTAATTAAAGGACAGCACGGTAGCATAGCAGTTAGCAATTCACTTCACAGCGCCATGCGACCTGGGCTCATTTCCCACTGCAGTCTATAAGTTTTAACATCCTCCCCGTGACCGCAAGTGTTTCCTCTGCGCGATCCTGTTTCCTAACGATGTACCATTCAGTGGGTTAATTGGTCACACTGGTACAATTGCCCTGTGCGGACTCTTTGGACCAGAAGTATCTGTTACCATGCTGTATCTCTAAATAAATATGTTAAATAAGGTCTGATAAGAATTCAATTGGGTGGAGTCAGTGTAACTATTTTCCTTAATGGGAATTATTGTGCACGTTTTCATATGAATGATGCAGAGCTCTAGAACTCCTTTGCATTCATTACTGGGAGTGGGAATTCAGTGTTTCAATTTAGAGAAAGTATTGGCGAGATCCTTCTTGAACATCTCAAAGTTCAATGGTCAAAGTAAATTTATTATCAAAGTACATATATGTCACCATTTACAACCCTGAGGTTCAGTTTCTTGTGGCCACTCACAGTCCCAAGTTCAAAGAAACACAATAGGATCAATGAAAAACCAACAATGGATGAACGACCAATATGCAAAAGACAACAAACTGTGCAACTGCAAAAAGAGAAAATAAATAAAGAAGGAACAAAAATTGAACATGAGCTGAAGAGTTCTGGAAGGTGAGTCCATAAGTTGTGTTTGGGTGAGTAAAGTTGAGTGAAGTTCTCTCTGATTCAAGAGCTTGATGATTAAGAATGTTAATGGAAGGAGAGCCTTTATCCTAACTCTACTGCTAAAAATCAGTTTATACTAGAAATTTATATTTAAAGCAGCCAGTGGTCCCACCAACTTGCATACCTTTGGGACATGGGATTTACAGGAGAAAAACCATGCGGTCGCAGTGACAATGTGTAAACAGCAGCTGAGCTCTACCAGCTGTGTTATTGTCCCATCCCCTGTACCAAAGCTATCCTCTGCCAGTGACTCTTCACCTACATAGGATGTTGCTAGGACTGGAGGAACTGAGTTATAAGGAATGATTGAATAGGTATTTCTCATGGTAGGGGAGTCTAGGACAAGAGGGCACAACTTCAGGATTGAAGGATGTCCATTTAGAACAGAGAAGCAGAGAAATCACTTTAGTCAGAGGGTGGTAAATCTGTGGAATTTGTTGTCAGAAGCAGCTGTGGAGGCCAAGTCATTGGGTGCATTTAAGGCAGAGATAGATAGGTTCTTGATTAGCCAGGGCATCAAAGGGTGTGGGGTGAAAGAAGGGGAGTGGGGATGACTGGAAGATTTGGATCAGCCCATGATTGAATGGTGGAGCACACTCGATGGACCGAATGGCCTACTTCTGCTCCTATATCTTATGGTCTTACGGTTAGAACTCTATACCATAGAACGTAGAAGATGATGGGAGAGTTGATAGAGGTATCTACAATCATGAAGGTTATAGATTGGTAAAGGCAAGCAAACTTTTCCACTGAGGTCAGCTAAGACTAGAATGAAAGGTCATAGGTTTAGTGTGAGAGCTGAAATGTTTAGGGGGAATCTGAGGGGAACTTCACACTGAGGGTGGTGAGAGTATGGAATGAGCTACCAGTGCAAGTGGTGGATGTAAGTTCGATTTCAAGATGCAAGATTGTTTATTGTCATTCTTCAGTACACAAAATGCACAGAACAAAATGATTGCTACTCCAGATCCAATGCAGCATAAAAAAGCAGAATAAGCACAAAGAACACAATTAAAAAATGAAAAAATACAATAAATATTAAAACAAAAGCAGTTCTATAAAACCTAATGTACAATAAACTATTATATGCACACTCAGTGGCCACTTTATTAGGTGCAGGAAGTAGCTAATAAAGTGGTGACTGAGTGTATATGTGCATTTTTGCTGTAGCCCATTCACTTCAGGGTTTGATGTGTTGTCCATCCAGAGTTGGTCCTTTTTACTCCATTACTGTAACGTGGTTATTTGAGTTACTGTTGCCTTCCTGTCAGCTTGAACCAGTCTGGCCATTCTCCTCTGACCTCTGTCATTAACAAGGTATTTTCACCCACAGATCTGCCACTCACTGTATGATTTTTTTTTGAGATCTTCACAGCATTCTCTGTAAACTCTAGAGACTGTCATGCATGAGAATCTCAGGAGATCAGCAGTTTCTGAAATACTCAAATCAATCCTGCACGATCATTGCACGATCAATGTCACTTCGATTACATTTCTTCCCCATTCGGATGTTTGGTCTGAACAACAACTGAACCTCTTGACCATGTCTGCATGCTCTAATGCGTTGAGTTGCCACCACATGATTAGCTGATTAGATACTTGTGTCACCAAGCAAGTGTATAGATAAAGTGGCCATGGACTAAACTAATTATATGTGCCAGGTGATGTGTATAGGGGATGGTGGGGTTGATTAATGGGTAGAGATGTTGATTGGCCTGACAGCTTGTGGGAAGTAAATGTTCAACAATTAACTTATTTAGATCTTTAACATTTAAATGCTTTAACATTTAAGAGAAATTTGGACAAGTACATGGATAGGAAGTCTACGGAAAGCTATGGTTCATGGGACTAGGTGGAATAACAGCAAGGTTAGATGGGCCAAAGGGCCTGTTTATGTAGTGCAGTGCTCCATGATTTCATGACAAATAAGCCATTCTGCTGAATCTTGTCTCAGTAATCCTTGCCACTGACTATTCAGGGGTCCCTGTCTCAGTGATCTCGTCTCAGTAACCTTGTTCCGGTGACCCAACTTTGCGGTGTCCATATCCCTTCAGGAAAGTCAGAAAGGACACTGGGGAGAAAGGATAACAGGACAATTACAGTGTAATATATTCATTTAGTGAGTCAGACTTCACATTTAACCAGCACCCTTGCTCTATTAATATTAATTAAATAAATGCTCGTAAATTTTATGTAATTAATTAAAGGATATAGAGGGGAGACATTTCAGCTTTGCAAATTATATGCGGAGCCTGAACTATGATCCTCAGTATTGTCTGGCATATACAAAGCAGTCAGTGAATTTGATAAACCAATTTATTTTTTTATTGTTAAATCCAAGGATTAAATACAGAGGCAGTGACTCCAATCAGTTATTTCAGCGCGATTATATTTTCTGCAGGTCTGTTGTGATTATCAGTCCGCCTGTCCTGTCTGTTTGTTTCAGTGATTACCAGTCCGTCTGTCCTGTCTGACTGTTTCAGTGATTACCAGTCCGTCTGTCCTGTCTGTCTGTTTCAGTGATTACCAGTCTGCCTGTCCTGTCTGACTGTTTCAGTGATTACCAGTCCACTAGTTCTATCTGACTGTTGCAGTGATTGTCAGTCCGCCTGTCATCTGACAGTTTCAGTGATTACCAGTCCGCTGGTTCTATCTGACTGTTGCAGTGATGGTCAGTCTACCTGTTCTGTCTGACTGTTTCAGTGATTACCAGTCTGATGGTTCTATCTGTCTGTTTCAGTGATTACCAGTCCATCTGTCCTGTCTGACTGTTTCAGTTATTGTCAGTCCGCCTGTTCTGTCTGACTGTTTCAGTGATTACCAGTCTGCTGGTTCTATCTGTCTGTTTCAGTGATTACCACTTCACTGCTTCTCCTGACTGTTTCAGTGATTCCCACTTCTCTGCTTCTGTCTGACTATTTCAGTGATTATCATTCTGCCTGTTCAGTCTGACTGTTTCAGTGATTGTCAGTCCACCTGTCCTGTCTGACTGTTTCAGTGATTACCAGTCCGCCTGTCCTGTCTGATTGTTTCAGTGATTACCAGTCCACTGGTTCTATCTGACTGGTTCAGTGCATTGTTGCCATTTTTGTCAAGTGCATGTTTGTGCCTTAAGATGAATGCAGCATATCCCCACATCTGTTTTCCTGCTCTGTTTTTTCTGAACTCCCAGTGATGAAGCTATTTGATTGTGCCCAGAAATGCCCTCTGATATCACACTTGGAATATTGTGAGAAGTACTGGCCCCTTATCTAAGAAAGGATGTGCTGGCATTGGAGAAGCTCCAGAGGAGGTTCACGAGAATGATCTCAGGAATTAAAGGTTTAACATATGAGAAGCATTCGAGGCAATGGGCTTGTGCCAGCTGGAGTTTATTAGAATGAGGAAGAATATACTCATTAAAACCTGTTGAATTCTGAAAGGCCTAGGTAGAGTGGAGATGGAGGGGATGTTTCCTACAGTGGACGAGTCTAGACCAGAGGGCACAGCCTCTGAATAAAGGGACGTCCATTTAGAACAGAGATGACAAGGAACTTCTTTAGTCAGAGAGTAGCGATTCTGTGGAATTCATTGCCACAGACAGTTGTAGAGCCTAAATCATTGGGTAAATTTAAAGTGGAGATCGATTGGTTTCTGATTAGCCAGGGAGAATGCACGAGAATGGGGTTGAGAGGGATAATAAATCAGCCATGATGGAATGGCTGAGCAGATTTGGAGTGTTGAATGCCTTAATTTTGATCCTATGTCTTATGGTCTTATGATATGGCATTTGTTGTGCATTCCTCACAAGAAACCTACCAATGCTTCTACTTCCTCAGGAGGCTAAAGACATCCGGAATGCCCCATCAACACTTATCAGTTTTCATCGATGCACCATAGAAAGCATTCTGTCTAGACGCATAGTATCTTGGTATGGCAAATGCTGTGCACATGACCACAAGAAACTGCAAAGAGTTGAGGACACAGCTCAGGGCACCACGGAAACCCGCTTCCCCTCCATGGACTCTACCTATTCCTCTCAGTTTCTCGGCATAACCCAGGACCCCAATCACTTGGGATATTTTCTCTTCCTGCCTCTCCCAATGGGCAGAAGATGTAGAAACCTGAAAGCACATATCACCAAGCTCAAGGACAGCTGTTACTAGAATCTTGACTGGACATCTTGCATCGAGAAAGGGCGGGGGAGGGGAGGTGGAGGCAGTACTGGAAGTTTGAGAAATCGATGTTCATGCGATCAGGTTGGAGGCTACCCAAATGGAACACAAGGTGTTGTTCTTCCAACCAACTGTGGAGGAGGCCTTGGATGGAGCCTTATCATGACAGTGGAGGCGGCCATGGAGCCTCCAACCTGACGGCATGAACATCAATTTCTGAAACTACCAGTAATGCTTCCCCCACTCCTTCACAATTTCCCATCTTCTTTTCCCTCTCTCATGTTATCTCCTTGCTGCCCATCGCCTCTCTCTGGTTCTGCTCTCCCACCTTCTTCTTTCTTCCATGGCCACTTGTCTCTTTCGCCAATCAACTTCCATTTCTACCTCCTATCCAAGATCCACAAACCTATCTGTCCAGGTAGACCCATTGTCTCAGCTTGATCCTGCCCCACCGAACTCATTTCTGCATACCTAGACATTGTTTTATCCCCCCCTTGTTCAATCCTTTACCACCTATGTTCATGACACTTCTCACGCTTTGAGTTTTTTCAATGATTTTAAGTTCCCTGGCCCCACCGCCTTATTTTCACCATGGATGTCCAGTCCCTATATACCTCCATCCCCCACTAGGAAGGTCTCAAAGCTCTCCGCTTCTTTTTGGATTCCAGATGTAACCAGTTCCCCTCTACCACCACTCTCCTCCGCCTAGCAGAATTAATCCTTACTCTTAATAATTTCTCCTTTGGCTCCTCCCACTTCCTCCAAACCAAAGGTGTAGCCATGGGCACCCGTATGGGTCCCAGTTATGCCTGCCTTTTTGTTGGCTTTGTGGAACAGTCCATGTTCCTAGTCTATACTGGTATCCATCCCCCTCTTTTCCTTCGCTACATCGATGACTGCATTGGCAGTGCTTCCTGCACGCATGCTGAGCTCGTTGACTTCATTAACTTTGCCTCCAACTTTCACCCTGCCCTCAAATTTACCTGGTCCATCACCGACACCTCCCTCCCATTTCTTGATCTTTCTTTCTCTATCTCTGGAGACAGCTTATTTACTGATGTCTACTATAAGCCTATGGACTCTCACAGCTACCTGGACTATTCCTCTTCCCACCCTGTCTCTTGCAAAAATGCTATCCCCTTCTTGCAATTCCTTCATCTCCGCTGCATCTGCTCTCAGGATGAGGCTTTTCATTCCAGGATGAAGGAGAAGTCTTCCTTTTTTAAAGAAAGGGGCTTCCCTTCCTCCACCATCAACTCTGCTCTCAAACGCATCTCTCCCATTTCACGCACATCTGCTCTCACCCCATCCGCCCGCCACCCCACTCGGGATAGGGTTTCCTTTGTCCTCACCTACCACCCCATTAGCCTCTGGGTCCAACATATAATTTTCTGTAACTTCCGCCACCTCCAACGGGATCCCACCATCAAGCACATCTTTCCCTCCCCCCCCCCCCCCTTTCTGCTTTGCACAGGGATTGCTCCCTACGCAACTCCCTTGTCCATTCACCCCCCACTTCCTACCGATCTCCCTCCTGGCACTTATCCTTGTAAGAGGAACAAGTACAACACCTGCCCTTTCACTTCCTCCCTCACCATTATTCAGGGCCCCAGACAGTCCTTCCAGGTGAGGCGACACTTCACCTGTGAGTCGGCTGGTGTGATGTACTGCATCCAGTGCTCCCGGTGTGGCCTTCTATATATTGGTGAGACCCAATGAAGACTGGGAGACCATTTTGCTGAACACCTACGCTCTGTCCGCCAGAGAAAGCAGGATCTCCCAGTGGCCACACATTTTAATTCCACATCCCATTCTCGTTCTGATATGTCTATCCATGGCCTCCTCTACTGTCAAGATGAAGCCACACTCAGGTTGGAGGAACAACACCTTGTATTCCGTCTGGGTATCTCCAATCTGATGGCATGAACATTGATTTCTTTAATTTTTGTTAATGCCCCTCCTCTCCTTACCCCATCCCTTATTTATCTATCTATCTATCTATTCCCCCCCTTTTTCACTCTCTCTTTTTTCTCTCTCTAACCTGCTCTCCATCTCCCTCTGGGGCTCCCCTTCACCTTTCTTTCTCCCTAGGCCTCCCATCCCATGATCGTCTCCCTTCTCCAGCTGTGTATCCCTTTTGCCAATCAACTTTCCAGCTCTTAGTTTCATCCCTCCCCCCCCCCTCCTGACTTCTCCTATCATTTCAGAACTCTCCCTCCCCCTCCCACTTTCAATTCTCTTACTATCTCTTCTTTCAGTTAGTCCTGATGAAGGGTCTTGGCCCAAAACATTGACAGTGCTTCTCCCTACAGATACTGCCTGGCCTGCTGCGTTCCACCAGCATTTTGAGTATGTGGCTTGAATTTCCAGCATCTGCAGATTTCCTCGTGTTTGCAACTTCCTAGTTCTTTACTTCGTCCCTCCCCCTCCAAGTTTCATCTATTGCCTGGTGTTTCTCTCTTTCTTCACCCCAGCTTTCAAATCAACTCCTCAGCTTTTCTTCTCCAGACGTGTAAAGGGTTTTGACCTGAAACATCGACTGGGCTTTTTTTCCATGGATGCTACCTGGCCTGTTGAGTTCCTCCATTATTTTGTGTGTGTGGCTTGGATTTCCAGCGTCCGCAGATTTTCTCCTGCTGCTCTGTAGCTGTTACACTTTATTCTGCATTGTTGTTACTTCACCTTGTTCTAGCTCAATGCACTGTGTAATGATCTGATCTGTATGAACAGTGTGCAAGACAAGTTTTTCACTGTATCTTGGTCCATAGAGCAAAGAACAGAGAATATTACAGCACTATACAGGCCCTTTGGCCCATAATATCGTGCTGATCCTTTAACCTACTCCAAGGGTAATCTAAACCTTCCGTCACACATAGCCCTCCATTTTCCTTTCATCCGCATGCCTATCTAAGAGTCTCTTAAATATCCCTAATGTATCTGCCTCTACCGCCACCCCTGGCACTCACTACTCTTGTGAAAATAAACCTTTCTTTTACATCCCCCACTGTACTTCTATATATATCCTCTACTGTCAAGATGAAGCCACACTCAGGTTGGAGGAACAACACCTTATATACCGGCTGGGTAGCCTCCAACCTGATGGCATGAACATTGACTTCTCTAACTTCCGTTAATGCCCCCTCCCCTTCTTACCCCATCCCTTATTTATCTATGTATGTATGTATGTATGTATTTATTTATTTATCTATCTATTCATTCATCCATTTATTTATTTATTTATTTACTTACTTACTTACTTATTTTTTTCCTCTTTTCTCTCTCTCTGTCCCTCTCACAATCACTCCTTGCCTGCTCTCTACCTCCCTCTGGTGCTCCCCTCCCTCCTTCTTTCTCCCTAGGCCTCCTGTCCCATGATACTCTCCCTCTCCAGCTGTGTATCCCTTTTGCTAATCAGCTTTCCAGCTCTTAGCTTCATCCCTCCCCCTCCTGTCTCCTCCTATCATTTTGGATCTCCCCCTCCCCCTCCTACTTTCAAATCTCTTATTATCTTTTCTTTCAGTTAGTCTTGACGAAGGGTCTCGGCTCGAAACGTTGACTGTACGTCTTCCTATAAATGCTGCCTGGCATTTTGTGTGTGTTGCTTGAATTTCCAGCATCTGCAGATTTCCTCATGTTTGCCCCACCATACTTTCCTTCCAACTACTTGTTGGCTGCAGTTTGATGTTTATCTTCTCAGCGCTAAACATGCTTTACTATTTGCGCCACTTGACTGAAGTGCTTCAGCGCAGAAGTGGATCGGTGGCTGAGGCCTGTGGCCATCGAGACAACACTGACTCGGTGGCTGTGGCCCTGGCCATCGAGCCAACACTGACTCGGTGGCTGTGGCCGTGGCCATCGAGCCAACACTGACTCGGTGGCTGTGGCCGTGGCCATCGAGACAACACTGACTCGGTGGCTGTGGCCTGTGGCCATCGAGACAACACTGACTCGGTGGCTGTGGCCATGGCCATTGGCTCCTGCACCGGCTTCACTTGCCTCAGGGGCTCATGGCTTTGGACTCCCAATTTCAGAAAGCAGTGGATGAAAACACACCTTTCAACCTTGAATCCTTAGTGTCACCAACCACCTTGAGACCGAGGTATCCACGATTCAGAAACAGAACCTGCACAATCAGTTGAAAAGTTATGATTTTGGTCATGTCTGTAATTAACGTTACCGTGCGGCACCAGGGTAGCGTGATGCTGCTGCAGCTCGGGGCGTCAAGAGTTTGGGGTTCAATTCCGACATCATCTGTAAGGAGTTTGTACTTTCCTCTTGTGAAGGTGTGGGTTTCCTCTGGAACTCTGCTTTCCTCCAATGTCCAAAGACATACTGGTTAGTAGGTTAATTGATCACGTTAAATTGTCTGTGTTTAGGCTAGCGTTAAGTAAGTGGGTTGCTGGCTGGTGCGGCTTATTGAACTAGAGGGGCCTGTTGTGTGCTGTATGTCTAAATGAATACATGTATAAATAAATTTGGAAGCAGAACCTGCAAAGATATCATTTTAGTAAGGTCTGCAATTAACGTGGAGCTCATGTCCTTCTGACAGGGGTTCCCAACCTTTTTTATGCCATGGACCAATAACATTAAGCAAGGGGTCCATGAACCCCCAGGTTGGGAACCCCTGCCTTCTGCTGTGGGAGGTTTCTATGAGAACTGATTTGACAGTGCTTCTTACGAGGGGTGATTGATATGTTCGTGGCCTAAGATAGAAGGAGTCAATTTTACAAAACCTAGCACATTTATTTTTCAACATAGTCCCCTCCTACATTTACACACTTAGTCCAGCGGTCGTGGAACATACGGATCTTGGACCTCCAGAAAGAGTCCACAGATAGGTGATTGATAAGTTCGTGGACTAAGGTAGAAGGAGATGAGTTATACAGCTCTCGTTGCAGGCACATGCAGGTCAACTCTTTGAGTGTTTATGCAGAAAGTTTGAAGTTAATAATTCATTGCATTCTACCTCAGGCCGCGAACTTATCAATCACCCATCGTAGTGTTATTCATTTTACCTACATAGCTTGCTGAAAACAGAATCCCTCTATGTCCTCATTCTAGATTGGATTAGTTTAGTTTATTGTCAGATACATCAGGGTGCAATAAAATTCCTTGTTTGCTTGAAGCTCACAGAATAAACAGTGTACATGGTAATAATAAACACAGCAATAAATAACGGCAGTGTAGCAGTTAGTGTGGCACTATTGCAGCTCGGGGCATCAGACTTCAGAGTTTAGTTCTAACGTCCTCTCTAAACAAGCTTGTACACTCTTCCCATCTGCGCGTGGGTTTTCTCCGCGTGCTTCGGTTTTCTCCCACAGTCCAAAGACGTACCTGTTATTGGTTAATTGGTCATTGTAAATTGTCCTGTGATTAGGCTATGGTTAAATTAGGGGTTGCTGGGTAGAATGACTTAAAGGATATCCCTCTACTCTGAGGATGTTCCCTCTGGTCCTAGACTTACCCACTATAGGAAACACTCTCTCCAGGCCTTTCAATACGTGATCCACTTCAATAAGACATCTCCCCCCTCCCCCGATCTCCTAAAGTCCAGTGAGTACAGCCCAGAGCCACCTCGTATGTTAGCCATTTCATTCCCAGAATCATTCTTGCAAACCTCCTCTGGACTCTCTCCAATGCCAGCACATCTTTTCTTAGAAAAGGAGCCCAAATCATCTCACAATACTTCAAGTGTGGTCTGATCAATGCCATACAAAACATTCGCATCACAACCTTTCTCTCGTGTTCTCTCACAATGAATGCTAACATTGCATTTACCTTCCTTACCACTGACTCAACCTGCAAGTTAATCTTTAGGGCATCCTGCACTACGACTCCTAAGTTCCTTTGCACCTTGGATTTTTGGATTTTCTCCTGTTTACAAGCGCTCTACGCCTTTATTTCTTGCATCAAGGTGCATGACCATACGCTACCCCACATTGTATTCCATCTGACAATTCTTTGCCCATTCTCCCAATCTCCCCACTCCTTTGGCAGACTCTCTGCTTCCTCAACATTACTTGTCCCTTCACCTATCTTTGTGTTGGCTGTAAACTTAGCTAGAAGGACAATAATTTTGTCATCCAAATCGTTGACATACTCTATAACGTAAAAAGAAGTCGCAATATTGACCCTTGCGGAACTTGACTTGTCACCGGCAGCCAATTAGAATAGGCCCCTTTTGTTTCAACTCTTTGCCTCCTGCCAGTCGGCCATCATCTATCCATGCTAGCTTCTTTTCTGAAATACCAGGGGCTGTTATCTTGTTAAGCAGCCTCATGTGCGACACCTTGTCAAAGGCCTTCTGAAAATCCAAGTAAACAACATCCACTGGCTCTCCTTTGTCTATCCGGCCTGTTATTTCCTTGAATATCGAATCTCAATAAATAAATAAATAAAATCAGACATGAAGAGAACTGAGTGGTGTAAAGTACAGTTGAACACCACTTGGAAAGGTTAGTTCAGAAGTCTGATGACAGTCTGGTAACTGTTCTTTATTTATGAAGCGATACTGCGCGGAACAGACTCTTTCAGCTCAATGAGCTGCTCTGCCCAGCAACCCACCAATTTAACCCCAGCCTAATCACAGGAGAATTTCCAATGACCAATTAACCTACTGACCGGTATGTCCTTGGACTGTGGGAGAAAACCAGAGAACCCAGAGGAAACCCATACACTCACAGGAAGGACGTGCAAACTTCTTACAGAAGACGCAGGAACTGAAATCTGAACTCCAAGCTCCCATAGTGTCATCTCACTGCTACGCAGCCTCTCAAACTCCAATGCTACGTCCCACTGTGAGAGGTGGAAACAGGTAAGGCCAGCCTACCGGTCTCAGGTGAAGCTGTATAGACCAATCCTCTGTACAGTGGATTACAGAAACATTGATGAACCCCAACTATACCATCAACTCTGTTGTCGATGGGGGCAGGAGGTCATTGAGCTAAGGACCCAAGTAGAAGAGGAACTGCTATGGGACTGTGGTGCCCGTTTGGTCTTCTTCAGTCTGGCAACATGGGCAAAGGGAAAAGCCAAATGGCAGACATCCTTGGCAATACTATTGAAGTAACACCATGTGAAGATGGCCTGGATGGAAGAAATCTAATTGATTGACTCAAACCACTGGCCACATCTCCAGTTATCCAGAAATGCTGATACAACAATTGTGCAAAAGTCCTGGAGGTAGTACACCACTAGTCATCTTGTGAACCTATGTGTATCCATGGAACTCACAGTCTGAATATACATAAGCCTTGACCTGCTGAGTCTTGGACTCTTGACTTCACAACCTACCTCGCTATGATCTTGCACCTTATTGTTTACCTGCACTGCACTTTCTTTGTTGAGAAATGGTTGAAGCAAATACAATAACAACATGTAAAAGACACTTGGACAAGTACATAGATCAGAAAGGTTCAGAGGGGTGTAGGACAAATGTGGGAAAATAGTCCAAGTAAAGATGACCATCTTGGTCAGGGTAGAAAGGATGGGCTGAAGGGCCTGTTTCTGCTCTATATGAGAGTGAGTGCCATTCACTGCAGTATAGACCTGACAAGCTGAGCAGAGCAGTCACTGACGAGCAGGTAACTCTGATGGAGATGCACACAGTTTGCCAAAAGAGGGAGTTAAACAATGTCACAGTAATTATTTTTGTAATATTATTCTCAGCTTTTCAGAAAAGAAAACAGATTTTGCTTCTCACATTTCAAGCATATTGGAAATGCCCCTGAGTGGGAATTAAAGTGAAAAATGATCGAAAGCTGGGAGAAGCCAGCTTGATAACTTGATATCTTACTAATCCAGCACAAAATTAGTTTAGACTGCTGGTTCCAAGGTCCATTGGGACCTTAGACATCCAACAGCATAACTACATTATTTAAATATATTTATGCATTATAAAAGAAAATACTACATGCAATGAGTTATGCCATTATCAATGCAAAACAGCTCCATGGGATCTGACTGGCAGGAAAACCGTAGTTTTGTGAGGACAGAAGGCACTGGGGAAGTGCAGACTTGGCGGCAGATTAAATACAGTAAACAACACGGATTGGAATGGCCTTGTGGTCCTTCGTGGATGAATGGTACTTGACCGCCAATCCTGCCATTCAGCGCTACAACTCTGTGCTGTGCAGTATCTCATTACTAATGTGAAAGTGTAGGGAATTTGCAGTGTCAAGCAGAAGCATGTGTAACACACACACACACGCACATGCACGCACGCACACACGCACGCACGCACACACAGATTCACATACACACACAGTTGCAGACACAGATACAAACACACACACACTCACATTAGGATATGCAGCACACTCATGCACACTTAAAAAAACATTCACACTTACATACAAGTAGAAGCACATTAGCATACAGACGCACTCACACGTATCAACACAGCGGTCATTTTATTCGCTACCCCCCTGTACCAAACAAAGTGGCCACTGAGTGTATGTTTGTGGTCTTCTGCTGATGTAGACCATCATCTTCAGAATTTGACGTGTTGTGCGTTCAGAGATGCTCTTCTGCACACCACTGTTGTAACATGTGTCTATTTGAGTTACAGTCACCTTCCTGTCAGCTTGAACCAGTCTGACCATTCTCCTCTGACCTCTCTCGTTAACAAGGCATTTTTGCTCCGAGAACTGCTGCTCATTGGATTTTTGTTTTTTTTCGTATCATTCTCTATAAACTCCAGAGACTGTTGTGTGAAAATCTCGGGAGATCTACAGTTTCTGTGATACTCAAACCACCAACAATCATTCAATGGTCAAAGCCACTTAGGTCACATTTCTTCCCCATTCTGCTATTTGGTCTGAACAACAACTGAACCTCCTGACCATGTCTGCATGCTTTTATGCATTGAGTTGCTGCCACATGATTGGCTGATTAGATATTTGTATTAATGAGCAGATGTGCAGGTGTAGCTAATAAAGTGGATACTGAAAGGATATTCTCACACACTTGCATAGACATGCCCTAAAATATTTAATAGCATGGTTAATATGCAAGATACGTATAGGAATTGATATTATATCTGTAAGTATGCTTGTGGACACATCAGTGGATGCATATTCATGAACCCAAGTAAACAATGCGTAAATGTGGAAGTTTTTTCAGAGATGCATGTAGCATATTGTACATATGAATATACATAAATCTATCTGTCATCAAACTTTGAACTGATGAATAAACATGACTTGGTTAAATTTCCAATGAAGGCAGCAAAGATTAGGACGAGCTTTGAGTTTAGAGGACAGAAGAAGGGAGATGCTCAGGGAAGCACTGGAATAGACACATTCAAATGCAATGAGAGCACGGAACATCGAACATAGAAATCTACAGCACATTATAGACCCTTCAGCCCACAACCTCGTGCTGACCATAAAACCTACCTAGAAATTGCCTAGAATTACCCTACTGCATAGCCGTCTATTTTTCTAAGCTCCTCGTACCAACCTGAGAGTCTCTTAAAAGACCCTTTTGTAATCCACCTCTACCACCGTCACTGGCAGTGCATTCCACGCACCCACCACTCTCAGTGTGAAAAACTTACCCCTGATAGCCTTTCTGTACCTACCTCCAGGCACCTTAAAACTATGCGCCTTCGTGTTAGCTATTTCAGGCCTGAGAAAAAGCCTCTGACTATCCACACAATCAATGCCTCTCATTATCTTATACACCTCTATTCAGTCACCTCTCATCCTCCATTGTTCCAAGGAAAAAAGGCCAAGTTCACTCAACCTATTCTCATAAGGCACACTCTCCAATCCAGGCAACATCCTTGTAAATCTCCTCTGCACTCTCTCGACAGTATCCATATTCTTCCTGTAGTGAGGTGACCAGAACTGAACACAGTACTCTAAGTGGGGTCTGACCAAGGTCTCATATAACTTTAACATTACCTCACAGCTCTTGATCTTAATCCCACGGTTGATGAATGCCAACACACTGGGGGCACATTTATACAGCTCACTTTGCCTTTTTTCACATGACCATAAAAAACACTTTATAACCTGATATACCTGCTGCATTTCTTTACAAAATGCTGTGGGAATTGTTAACTGCACCTCCAATGCTTGAAAAAGCATCAACTTGTTTATGGTCCAATCACAAAGCAGGAGAAAATCTGCAGATGCTGGAAATCCGAGCAACACACACAAAATGCTGGAGGAACTCAGCAGGTCAGGCAGCATCTATGGAAAAGAGTATAGTTCATGTTTTGTGCTGCGACCCTTCATCAGGACTGAAGAAAAAAAAGAGATGAGGAGTCAGAGTTGTAACGTGGGGGGAGGGGAGAAAAACACAAGGTGAGAGGTGAAACCAGGAGGAGGGGAGGAGTGAAGTAGAGAACTGGGAAGTTGATTGGTGAAAGAGATACAGGTCTGGAGAAGGGGGAAGGCAAATAGAAGAGCACGAAGGCCATGGATCAAGAAAGGGGGAGGAGCACCAGAAGGAGGTGATAGGCAGGTAAGGAAATAAAGTGAGAAGGAGAAGTGAGTGGGGAATGGTGAAGGGGGGGCATTAACAGAAGTTTGAGAAATCGCTGTTCATGCCATCAGGTTAGAGGCTACCCAATGGAATGTAAAGAGTTGCTCCTCCAACCTGAGTGTGGCCTCATCATGACTATAGAGGAGGCCATGAATTGACATGTCGGAATGGGAATGGAAAGTGGAATTTAACTTGGTGGCCACTGGGAGATCCTGGTTTTCCTGGCTGTGTTGGAATGGGAATGGGAAGTGGAATTGTTGTGGTGTTCCAGGTTACAATAGTACATTGATTGGGTGCAGAGCTGGGCTGAGGATTGGCTGCTGCAGTTTACTCTGAAAATGTGTGAAGTGATACACGTTGGAAGGTAGAAAATGAATACAGAGTACAGGATTAATGGCAGGATTCCTGGCAGCATGGAGGAGCGGATGGATCTTGGGATCCATGTCAGTAGATCCTTCAAAGTTTCCGTGCAAGTTAATACGGTGCTAAGAAGCCATGTGACTTATTGGCCTTCACTAGTCGGGGGATTGAATTCAGGAGCCATGACGTAATGTTGCAGCTCTATAAAACTCAGATTACACAATACTTGGAGTATTATATATATTTCTGGTTGCCTCAGTATAGGAAGAATGTAGAAGCATTAGAGAGAGTGAAGAGGAGATTTACTGGGATACTGCCTGGATTAGAGAGCATGCCTTATGAGGAAAGGATGAGGGAGCGAGGGTTGTCCCTTTGGAGCAAAGGATGATGAGAGACAATAAGAGGCATAAATATAGTAGACTCCGGCACCTACTTCCCAGGGTGGAGATGGCTAAGGTAAGGGGGCATAATTTTAAGATGTGTTGTACACACTGCTAGAAGCAGATACATGAGGGACAGTTAAGATAGTCTTAGGCACATGGATAGTAGCAAAATAGAGAGCTTTGTGGCAAAGGAAGTTGGAGTAGGTTAAAAAGTCAGCACAGCATTGTGATCTGGAAGGTCTGTACTTGCTGTAACACTCAACATTCTATGTTCACAAGGCAATGTGAGGAATGCTCGCATCTACTTGGAAATGGATCAGCACTGAGGTGCAAATTTTAATTGGAGATTTCGCTCATAAGATTCCATGCTCTGGAACATTGTGAAAGCCACAGTTCCAGCCGACTGGGCCCTGGATGCCACCACAATGCAGACTCAATGTTGCCGCACGCTCTCCGGTGTGAAGAGACACCAGAGAGCAGGAGAAGGCTGGAACTAAGGAAAAAGGTTGGAAGTAAACTTGCAGAGATTTTAGCTGCCCAAGTGGGCTTTGTAGAAGAGAGCTCCATGTATGAATGACTGGCTGCATCAAACTGTCGTGCATCTTGCTTGCCTTTGGAAGTGCATTCCCTCAGGCAAGAAGGAGAGCGTTCGATCACACTGCTGACTTGGTCTGTGTTCTTCTCTCTCTGCAGCTCGTTGCATTTTCTGTTTGAGTTGAACTAGAGGACACATATCCACTTATCACCATAATCTATTCAAACCAAACTTACCGGATACTGAAAGGCCTAGGTGGAGTGGGTGCTTCCATAGTGAGGGAATCTAAGACCAGAGGGCACAACCTCAGAACAGAGGGATAATCATTCAGAACAGAGATGAGGAGGAATTTCTTTAGCCAGAGAGTGGTGAACCTGTGGAATTCATTGCCATAGATGGCTGTGGAGGCCAAGCCATTGGGTATATTTAAAGCAGAGGTTGATAAGTTTCCGATTGGTCAGGGCATCAAAGGTTACAATGAGAAAGCAGGAGAAGGGTTGAGAAGGGTAATTAATCAGCCATGATGGTGCAGACATGATGGGCCGAATGGCTTAATTTTGCTCTTATGTCTTATGGTCTTATAATGTGCCTGATGATGGTGGCAAGACAGAATGGGCGCTTTTGCAATGGCACTCTTCGATGTTTCCATTCTCCCCATGACAGTGTGGATTCCCTCTGGATGATTCAGTGTCCTCAACATTCCAAGGATCTGAAGAATAGTAGGTTAGTTGGTCACATGGGTGTAATTGGATGGCACAGGCTTGTTAGGCTGGATGGGCCTGTTGTTGTTCTGTAGCAATAAGTTAAGAAATTTAAAAAGTAAAAAATAAAATTAATTAAAATAAAAGCATCCAAAGGGCTGCCATCCATATCTGAACTGCCGCTATGTTCTTTTTACCCAGTTCCTGTGACACCCATTGATTCCAATTATGTTAAAATGTTATCTTAATGTTAAAATTCTCATCCTTGGCCTCTTCTCACTCTGTGACCTCATCTTTCCTTACCTCTGCAGCTGTGGCGATGAAGCTATGTCCTCTTGGCCACAACAGCCCATGCTCCTACAATACTGGGCTCTCACAAGTTCCTGAATTTCAATGGAGACACAAGGGATTGAAGATGCTGGAATCTAGAGTGAGACACAAGATCTTGGAGGAAATCAATAGATCAGACAGCATCAGAAGGAGGAAATGGCCAGTTGACATTTCGGGTTGAGATCATTCATCTGGATTGAATCCGGGTGAAGGGTCATGACCTGGAACATCGAATGCCCACTCCCTTCCATAGATGCTGCCTGACCCATAGAGTTCCTTCATCATCTGGGGTGTTGGTCCCAAGTTCTGTTGCCTCCCCTGTGATATTAACTGCTCAATGCCTAAACCCTGAACCCTCTGTAAATGTCTGTTTTTTAGAACCGTCGGTCTTAGATCCAGCTTTTGGTCATCTGTCTAACTGTGTTTTATGTGGCTTGGTGCTGGTTTTCAATAGAGCACTCTTGTTAAGCACCTTGGGATGTTTTGCTGCATTTAAAAATCCTATATAAATGCAAATTGTTGGCATCGTCATTCTATATTATATATTACATTGAATGTGTGGAGGACAGCTCATTTTGGATTCACTGGCTCATTGTTCGTTGGTGTTTAGTCAGTCGCATCATGGGCTTCAGAGATGATTAAAACCACACAAAACTATTAAGACTAGAAGGAAGTGGTTCAGACATTGGACATTTCTCATTTAAAAGCTTTGGGCTCTGAAATGCTGAAGGCTTCTCCAAGCTGCTTGCAATAATTAGCAAGGAAAGAAAGGCATTTACTTCACCCCTGAAACCGGGTACTGCTCTTGTTTTAAAACAATGCACAGGTACCACTGAAAGTGCAAAAAAATTGTTGGAATTGGAATGGGTTTATTATTGTTACAGGCACTGAGATACACTGAAAAGCTTGTCTTGGATACTGATCATACAGATCAATTCATTGCACAGTGCACAGGGTAAAACAACAATAGAGTGTAGAATAAAGTGTAACATCCACAGAGAAATGCAGGTAGATAATAAGATGCAAAGTTCAAAGTTCAAAACTCAAAGTAAATTTACTATCAAAGTACATACAGTGCTCTCTGCAAAAGTCTCAGTCACAGCTGGGGTGCCTAAGACTTTTTCAAAATACTGTATTTGTCAATGTGGAGCAGAGAGAGAGAGAGTTTGCAAATCTGGCGGGACCAGAAGGTGTTGGGAATGGTGAGGATGGAGCACTTTGGGAAGGGTGAGGAACAGATGGCAGTGGAGGAGTGCCAGGGGCAGGGGGTAGTGTGGGTGCTGACCACCCTCAGCCCTGAGACACCAGGAAAGGTCATTTGATTCCAACAATTGGTTTATTGATGGTTACAAAATATTTCTCTGGTGGGTCTTATTCCCTTCTCACTTTCCACTTTTTCAACCATGATTCCCCTCTCCCTGCCCCCTTCCCACTCTCAGTCCACAATATCAGAATCAGGTTTATCATCACTCACATATGTCATGAAATGTTTTTTTTGTGGCTGCAGTACGGTGCAATTACTACAGAACTATGCAAAAGTCGTGTGTGTGTGTGTGTGTGTGTGTGTGTGTGTGTGTGTGTGTGTGTGTGTGTGTGTGTGTGTGTGTGTGTGTGTGTGTGTGTGTGTGTGTGTGTGTGTGTGTGTGTGTGTGTGTGTGTGTGTGTGTGTGTGTGCCCCCAAGACTTTTACACAGTACTGTATACATCACTATATACTGCCCTGAGATTCAATTTTTTATGGCCTTTCGCAGTAAGTTCAAAGAAACACAACAGGATCATTGAAAAAAATGCACACAATAAGGCAGATAAACAACTAATGTTCAAAAGACAACAGACTCTGCAAATACAAAGAAAAGAAATAATGAACAAATAAATAATAAATATCAAAGTCATGAAATGAAGATTCCTTGAAAGTGATTCTGTAGTTCGTGGAAACAGTTCAGTGTTGAACATTTCAACATTGTACCGAGGTAGACTGTGAGTTCAGGAGTCCCTCGTTGCACTAGGGACTCTAGTACTTGCTGTACTTTTTGCACTTGTTTACAATGATCAAAAAGCAGAAAATGACACAAAAGCTCTGCAGATCAGGCTGCATCTGTGGAAAGGAAAACTAAAGTAACATTTCAGGTCAAAAACCCTCCCTTAGAACCACCGTTTTTCTATTTTGTTTCAGATTTCCAGCATCTTTTTGATTTTCCTTTACAAGAACGGTGTTGGACAGGAGACCACAAGAAAATATATTGATCATTTCTCAAACAAAGTGAGGGAAATCTAAATCATAAAGCCCTCGAATGGCATAGATAAGGAATGGTGTCTATTTATTTATCTATATATCTATTTATTTATTTAGCAATAGAATAGAATAGAGCTTTATTGTCATTGCTCAAGACAACAAGATTGCGATGTTACTTCAGTCTGTGCAGAACAGATATTTACTATGCATGCAGTACGGCTTAATTAGAATAATCCCTTCTTTACATGCAACAAGTGACTTCAATAGTCCATAACATAACGTAACAAGTGGGGTAGAGCATCATTTAGCTGCACAACATCCCTTGGGAAGAAGCTTTGTTTTAGTTTAAGATGTTTTTGTATCTCTTACCAGGTGGAAAGAGATTGAACAGTGTCCAGGATGGGATGGGTCGTACATAATATTACGAGTGCGCCTTAGGCATCAAGAGTTACAGATTGTCTCTGGATCCGGTAGATAAGCACAGAACAAGCCTTTCGTGCACCACCTGGCAACCCCCTCCCCCCCCCACTTCACCCAAGCCTAATCACAGGCCAATTTACAATGGACAATTAACCTGCTAACCGGTGTTTGGGAGGAAACCCGAGCACCCGAAGGAAACCTACGGGGTTTATGGGGAGAATGTACACTCATTACAGATGGTGCTGGAACTGAAATCTGAACTCTGGAACACACGAGCAGTAATAGCATCACACCTACCACGGCTCCCCCAAGGAGTTAGGTGGTTAGATTAGGATGGAATATTGAATGTAAAGTCAAAAGTCAGTTTGCAGATGACTCAATGGCGGGCGGCCTTATCAAGAGTGATGACAAGATGGAGTGTAGAGAGGAAATGGAGTGGCTGGTGGATTGGTGTGAGAAGAACAAGGAGAAGACATTAAATGTACCTATTGAAAGTGTTACTGGTTAATCTATTCCATGTCCTACAATATTTAATATTAATGGACTTCAGTTTGTTATTTATCTGTGACTCTTTTGTAGATTTTATCCTTACCTGCATGAGTTATCATGTGTTATGTGTACAACTGTGCTTTACACCCACATTCGGCAAAACGTTGTCTTGTTTCTATATACATTATATGGTTATATACGTTATAAACATGTATATAGTCAAATGACAACAAACTTGACTTGACTTGATTAATCTCCAGAAATCTGGCTTTGGTTATTTGGTAAGCAATTGATGAAATACTGTCATCCAGAGATATGAACAAATAAATGTTGGAAATGCTCAATAATTAGGCAACACTTCTGTCAACTGTGTCCCTGGTATCTGTACTACATTCATATAGGTTTCCTGTACTCAGAGAGCAAGAGAGTCTGTACTCACCAACAGCATAACACAGGATGTTATGGAGTTATAGGGTAATGCAGTACGGAACAAAGCCTTAGGCCCTGCATGTCCATTCCTGCCAAGCTACACACCTAATCAAGTCCCATTTTCTCACATTTGTTTCATCACCATCCAAATATCTTTTAAATGTTGTTGTACTTACTGCCTGCTCATTCCAGAAATACACCACTCTCTGTATGATGAAGTTGTAACTCAGGTCCCTATTAAATCTTTCCCGCTCTCACCTTAAACCTGTGCCCTCTAGATTTTGGCCCCTTTTATTTGGGAAAAGGACTGTCTGCCTTCAGTTAAATGCACTAGAGGCCGAACGGAAGTGATCATTGTGCCGATGGAGTTGGAAGAAGCAGATCTGTCTGCATGAAGCTCCCACATCGACAGGAACTCATTACAAGGCTGTCACTACTCCACGGAAAAGGGCAGAGCAAATCTCCAGGTAGTTATCGGCCAGTCCATTGTGTGACTGTCAACTAACCTACCTAATGACCACTTGGCTAATGAAAATGCTGAATATCCGACTGGTAAGCATTAATGGAACAGAACTTCAGTTGAAGAGATCAGTGTAGACTGGAAGCTGTCATCTATCAGATTTTTTTCCTTCCCTCGCTACTGAGCTGCTATTTTGAACAATCTCCCACTGCTTCCGACAGAGCAGGAGCAGAGTGGTGAAGTTTCTCAACCTCTTTGCCATCTGATATATAGGTTAAGCTCTGAGCCGCTAACAGAGCTCGTTATTGAAAGGCGGGGAGCCTAGGTCCAGAGGGCACAGCCTTAGAATAGACGGATGTCCCTTAGAACAGAGATGAGGAGGAATTTCTTTAGCCAGATGGTGGTGAATCTGTGGAATCCATTGCCACGGAGAGCTGCGGAGGCCAAGTCATTGAGTGTATTTAAAGTGGAGGTTGATAGGTTCTTTAGTCAGGGTTCAAAGATTATGGGGGAGAAGGCAGGAGAGTGGGGTGAGAGGGATAACAAATCAGGCTTGATGGAATGGAGGAGCAGACATGATGGACAAATGTCCTAATTCTTGTGATCCTACAGTCTTATGGTCTTATTGAGTAGTACCTCATCAATCCTCAACTCCACCATAGAAGGCCCAAAGCTGGCTGCAAAAGAAGGATTGGGTATGGGGCTAGCAGCCACTGTTATGGTCCAGTCCGGAGACCACATTCCGGGTCTTGATCCGGTCCGCAGACTCTGGACTCCGGGTCTTGTAGCCGTCCCTCTTTTCACCCTTAAGCCCAAATAGGATCATCTTGGCTTAAGGAGGTGCACCTGAGACCTATCGGCTGGCAGGTGTATATATAGGGGCTCTGGGACTAAGTCTAGTTGGGGGTTGTCATGTCTAGGAGTATCTACTGGTAAATTATCTAGTTCTGTAAGTCTGTTCTTGTAGTCACCCTGGACTGAACTCCCTTGTCTCTGTTGGGTAAGCAGACTGGACTGCTGTTGCCTGGTGGGGGGACTCTGACCCTTTCCTACCCATCTCTTCTGATGGGTGGTGCCCTGCAACCTGCCCAGGTGCTCTGTGTCTTGTCCAGGCCCCTGTGTTCCTGCCCAGGGGGCTATTCTCCCAACATTCCTTGTCCCATAGACCCATCCTTTAGCCTAGCCAGGGTCCTGCCTTTGCCATGAACTCTCTGAACCCCAGGATCACTGTTGCATACTGTTGTCTCCCCATCTTGTTCTATCCTTTAGTTGTTCCTGTCCTGCCCCTAGTATTTCAGTGCCTGTGTCCTGCATTTGGGTCCAGTCTCCATGTCCCCTTGTGACAGCCATGTTCTCTAAAACTACAGAAGCTCTAAAGACCTCATCCTGTGATAGGAAGGATACACCAAGTAGGTGAGTTACACCAGGAGACAACTTGAAAGACTAGCCCAGGAGAGAGGACTCAGTTGAGCTGCTGCCAATGGCCCAAGTCCCTGTAGGGGTGATTGGCTATGAAGAAGACATGGATCCTTTCTCTTTAGCATTAGTTCCCTGATTTCCTGAGGCTGCTGACCCATTCTAGTGCATAGTGTTGAATCTCCCTTTGTGATATCAAAGCAGTGCCCAACCCATTGGGCAAGGCAAGCACTTTGACCTGACCTGATATCCATATTCAAGTACTTTCCAGCAGACATTTTTGTAGACACGCCTGCAAGAAAATCTATCTTGGGATAGGATATACTGACATATCCATATTTGTTAATAAGTTTAATTTGAACTTTGATCTTTGCAAGGGGATGCCACTACTACAAGACTAACAAACTCTTGAAGATTCTTGAAAATTTGTGCAGAGACACAGTGCATGTTGACTGTCCACATTATCGTCTGGTATGGAGACATCAATATACAGGATTGCAAAGGGCTGCGGAGGACTGTAGACAGCCATCTCCATCATGGACAAAGCATCTCCCCACCAATAAGGGCATCTCAAAAGACAGTGCTCCAAAAAGGGCCCTCACCATCCAGGACATGCCCTCTTCTCATTACTACCATCAGGAAGGAGAAACGGGTGCCTAGAGGCATGCACTCAAATGTTTTAAGAACAGTTTCTTCCCCTCTGGCATTAGATTCCTGACAGTCTATGAATACCAGCTCACTATTTCCCTTCTTCCCTATTTGTATATTTAGATCTTTAATGTAACATCTGGTAATTTATGTCTATTCAGCACAGCTTCCACAGAACAATGTATTCATGATACTTACAGGGACAATAAATGTGATCCAGATAGTTCAGTGCAGCACTGAGTGAGTGCTATGTTGTTGGAGGTAACATCCCTCAGATGAGATTGTAAACTCAGAGTGTAACTGTAGAAACAAAATAGTAATGGGAATGTCCAATGCAAGTTTTGAAACCTGGCAGTAATTGTAACTGAATGATCATAATTTTGTTGTCTCAAAGTTTGAACTAACTTGGATTTAACCTTGAAGTATCATCATTATTACAATGCAATCAATCCAATAGATTATGAACAATAAGCTTTCACAAATAGCAATGTATTGCAGAACATAATAAATTAGGTAATTAGGATCATGAGTATGGCAATTGGTGCTTCACTTTAATAGTTGTCAGGTGAATTATCTGTTTTAGTCTCAGACACGAGATTTGGTAGGTGCTGGATATCTTGACCAACACACACAAAACGCTGGAGGAACTCAGCAGGTCAGGCAGCATCTATGAAGAGGAATAAAGGGTCAATGTTTCGGGTCAGGATACGTTATCAGCTCTAAAAGGCGAAGTTTATTCAGCTGATCTGCTGAGTTCCTCCAGCTTTGTGTGTGTGTTGATCTGTTTAACAGAGGGAAAACTGCTGATGAGGATTTTCTCTCCCATTTAACTATGCTTACCAAGTCCCATATTGACAGTGCCACACCATAGACTCTTTTAGTTCCACCTGAGAATACAGCAGGGAGTCTTGGCTTATAAACACCTCCAGCAGGAGGAAACATTTCCCTGAACCAGCCCGTCATCGAGCTCGACCTCACGCATGCGTAGACTGATTGTAAGTGACCGGATAGAGCTTGACAGCACTCAGAGGTCAATAAGTTCATTATTGTGGGTCAGTCTGAACCGGAGAGAGGAACAGAGTTATCACTTTGGGCCTATGACCCTTGTGAGCTCTGATGATGTGCCTGAAATCAGTAAAGAGTATTGTGCTTGAAAAGACTCAAAACCTAAACTCTGTTTCTCCTTTCCAATCCTGCCTGGCTTCCTGAGCCTGGTCTGCTTTAAGTGTCAGATTTACTGCACCTGCAACTGTCTTGTGCTTCAACTTCTTATTGCAATGACCAATTAAGACTCTTCCATCTGTTTATTCCTAAGATCTAATCAAAGAAGATTGGGTGGAGGGAGGTTCTGAGTCTCCTGATCAATATTAATTACCCCAAAAAATGCCTAAACTAGACCATGTGACTTTGAGCTCATTGCTGTGGAACTGAGCAGCGTATAAAATAGCTGAGTCCAGATGAAGAGTCTCAACCCAAAACGTCTGCTCTTTATTCCTTCTCATAGATACTGCCTGGCCTGCTGAGTTGAAGGAGTTGGGAAAATCATCAGAATCAGTATCAGGTTTATTATTTATTAATTTATTTATTTATTGAGACACAGTGTGAAGTAGGCTCTTCCAGTCCTTTGAGCCACACCACCCAACAACCCCTGATTAACACTAGCCTAATCTTGGGACAATTTACAATGACCCATTTACCTACTAACCAGTATGTCTTTGGACTGTGGAAGCAAACCAGAGACTCTGAAGAAACCCACGCTCTCACAGCAAGAATATACAATCTCCTCACAGGATGTGAAATTTGTCATTTTGCGGCAGTGGTAGGCTTAAAAATTATTCTGACTTACAAAAACAAATATATCATGCAAAAGTGGAATGGTAAGGTCGAGTTCATGGGATCATAGACCTTTCAGAGATCTGATGGCATAGGGCAAGCATAGACTTGGAGTTAGCAGCCTCTGCTAATGATCTAGGTGTATCAAAGACACAACAAAACCCCATACACCTTTAGTACTGCCAATCCCATGGGCCTTTGAATTCCCTTCCTGTTCTGGGGTGATTTTATCTCCGATCAGGGTGGGAGCAATTACCTCAGTGAAAGTGGGATGAACGCACATCTAATGCATAAGTTAATAGGTTTAGTACTTGACACTAATAGAGTCTTTATTGCCCATGCGGATCAGTGAACATACTTTGAGTGCTATTTGTTTCCTGGCAATGATTGATCAACTGAAGGGAATGTGTTGCATGTCACAGCAATATTTCTATTAACTCCCATCCCTTCTTGCTAAAGGTTCCCCTATGCCCCGGGATCCACGGTTAAAAGGCAGATGTAGAATCCATTTGGCAGAGTAGACTGCGATAATTTTATTTTCGTGAAGGGCTAAAACGATAGGTTAAAAATCCAGGGTAAAGGTCAAAAGTAAGACTGTCAGGCCCAAAGAGAAATGACCAGGGGAGGAGGATTTTAAAAGAGTCAGGCAGGAGTGAAAACAGTTTAGAAAGAGTAAAAGAGGTGATTTGACACAGAACAACTGATGTCATCAGTAATAAGGCAGAGAGCCTGCAGACTGGTGCACCGGACTCTCAACTTTTCACAGTTTGTATTACTTGCTTCCTCCAAGAGGACCACACCCCTTGTCTTCAGGTTTGGAGGCTTACGTGCCCCAATGACCCAGAGAGCTACGTTGGCTGGAGTCAGGGCCTTGTGCTTTGGCTCTTGGTAGGGTCACCCATGCCAAACAGGTCAAAGGTTAGAGACTAGACTAAGAATGGTCAACTGGTCCTCCAAGTTTGTGGGTTCATCTCAGGACTAACAACCCTAACTGGTCAAAAAAAATAGTTACAGAAACAGCAATGAAGAGTCCTCCTATATCGGTGTGACAGTACGGACAGACGGAGATGGAGGACTTACATTGCTGCCCACAACAGGCAGTAAGTATATACTTGCTTGGACGAATACACCAATGATATGGTTGCTAAATTTGCTGATGACACAAAATAAGTTATGAAGAGATAGGAGAACACAAAGACAGGTTAACAATAGCACACTAGCACAGCAGTTAGTGTACCACTTTACAGCACTAGCGATCACCAATCGGTGTTCAATTCCCGCCGCTGTCCGGAATGAGTTTGTACATTCTCCCTGTGACCATGTGTCTCCTCTGGTTTCCTCCCACATTCCAGTAGGGTTAGGGTTAGAGTTAGTGAGTTGTGTGCATGTTATGTTGGTACTGGAAGTGTGGCTGCACCAGGTACAATCCTTGGACAGTGTTAGTCTTTGACACAAAACCACATATTTCACTGTATGTTTCAAACTTTCAACGTACCATATGTGTGAAATATGAAGATAATCCTGACCTTTTTATCGTTAGTTGAGGGGCAAAGATCTGCAATCAGGATATAATATGGGGAAATGAGAAAGTTTCATTTTGGCAAGAAGAATTAAAAACGAATGATTGAAGAAGTCAGCAAAGTAAAGGTTTCTGGATATTCTAGCACACAACTTGCAGAAGGTTAGTACTCAGTTACTGCAAACTAAACAAATGCTATCATTAATAAAAATAGAAAAAATTAAGAACACTCGGGAGGTCAAGCAGCCTCTGTGGATACAGAAAGGAAGTTGAAAGTTCTGGTTGACAACCCTGCATCAGAAGTGGGGGAGAAAGGCAGCAAATATCATAAGGATCCCCATCACCCAGGATATACCCTCTTCTAATCAAGGCGGAGGTACAGGAGCCTGAAGATACACATTCGATGCTTTAGGAACAGCTTCTTCCCTTATGCTATATTACGTTTCTGAATGGACAATGAATCCATGTACACTACCTCACTATTTTTTGCCCTCTTTTGAACTTATTTAATTTTTATGTATATAAATAACAAGGTTTTACCCAGGTAGCATGATCCCCCCTCTATGCAGCTGATGAACCGACAGGAATGGCAGAGACTGATACAGTCTGGCACCAGCAGTGTTGCAGGAGTTGCCAGTCACTGATGAGCTCAATGCCTTAGGGATGCAGGTCCGCATAAGCACCATTCTGCCTTTACCCTATCTACATCTGCTTGTGATGGACCCGTACGAGTTTCATCTCTCACACTTTCAGCAGACTTGCCTGTACTATGACAGAGGTTGCTTTATCAAATCATACTTCAAAGCCAGTTGCATTCAAGGGAATGCTAGTGGAATCCAATAGATGCTGCTAAGTCCACAATCGATAACTAGTTTACACACAGTGTAATCTCTGGCCAACAACTCCAGTTATTTAACAAATGCTTAGAGGAATGGATGTTGCCAGAACTCTGCTGTCATGCGATCTCCTGCCGAGACCTGAGCCAACAGGACTGCATCCTCTCGGCATTGCAAAACAAAAATAGCTGGGTGAAATTGATAGTTTCTTTCTGTTGCGTTGTTTGATTTTAGTGAGATTGCCATAGGTCTCAGATTAAGGCTGCAAAAAGATAGTTTTATTTGAGCAACACAAACAAGTCAGGAAGAGTCTATGGAGGTGACTAAACTGTCGATGTTTTGGGCTGAGACCGGAAAGGGAACCAGAATAAGAAGGTGCGGAGGTGAAGGAGTACAAGCTGGCAAGTGAGAGGTGAAGCTAGGTGAGGGGGAAAGTAGGTGATTGGAGAGAGGGAACAAAGTGAGACGCTGGGAGATAGTGTGTGGAAGAGCTAAAGAGCTGAAGAAGAAGGAACTTGATTGGAGAGGAGAGTGGACCATGGCAGTAAGAGAAGGAAGAGGAGCACCAGAGGGGTGATGGGCAGGTGAGAAGAGAAGGGGTGAGAGGGCAATTAAAATGGGGAATGGAAAAAAAAGAGGGGGTGAGTGAGAAATTACCAGAGGTTGGAGAAATCAATGTCCATGCCATCAAGTTGGAGGCTACTCAGATGGAATATGAGATGCTGCTCCTTCATCCTGAGTTTGGCCTCATCGTGACTGGAGAGGGCTCCATTTGTGGAGCTCTTACAGCGCAGAAGATGGCCATTCAACCCATCATGTTAACTCTGGAAACCCGATGAACATCTGGCAGAGGGAGTGCAAAGTGTTTTCGTAGGGTGTGAGTGACACACCACCTTGATGCCATTGACACCTGCCTCTCACCACTCATCACAACAACTGACCTCAAACTGAAACCAGGTCTCCCTTGAGAGAAACACTGCAATGGTTAAAATGGAAAGGCTCAAATTAAATTAGAAAGAAATAAAGAGCCTGAGAAGAGTTAAAGAAAGACAATTACAGGATGATCCTCTTGTAAGTGTTCTGACTTTTAAAAGGAAACCTGCTGGTGACATTAGCTGCCTTTGTTTTAACCTGAATGAAGAAATTGGTGTATCAGACATTAACCATGGAATGCACCGACTGCTACATGGAGCTAGAAAGATAATGTGAAGAGGTGATGCTGGCTGTCTAATTCATTTAGAAACACCTTAGATCAGTTCAAATAAAACTGGGACACCTTTCTTAAATTTTTATTTGCTCTGCACAAAATGTCAATGTGGCCAGGAATTATAATATTCTGTATTTTTATGAGAATCTGCAAAACTGTCAAGATTTCTCAAGGGATATGAAATTGAGTTTACTGTTCACTTTCCAAGAGGAAGTCATAACAGATACACCCAATAGTCCCTGGAGTTCTACAGGAGCTAATCAAAGCCTTACTCACTAATGCTCTTCAGTCCAGTGTAATAGTCAACTGGCCAAATGAAGGCAAATGGAATGGAAGGTGGGGGCTGTGGCTTTTCCTGCCTGTCACTTCTTCCTGCTCTTTGATGAACGATTGCTAAAGTATCTATGCAATGGTGAGTGCTCCTAATTTAGTCTCCATCAGAATATGGATACTCTCCCTAATTGACAACACTCTGGGCCTCGTATTGAAAATTAATAATGCATTGCCAATCTATTCATCAAACCCAGCCATGGTGCAACACAGGCAAAGTTAGAGATGATGTTCAATAATAAATGACCAACGGCTACTCTGCTTCCTGATGTACGGCAAACTACAGTGCACAGTGAGAACAGGGAGTTATCTCTTTCAAAGTACTCTTTAGTTAGATTTACGTTTTGCTTTCTTTTCGATTTGTTTTGTGTTAGTCTTCGTTTATGTATAGTTTTTTAAAATAAATTCTATTGTATTTCTTTATTTCCTGTAAGTTCCTGCAAGAAAATGAATCCCAAGGTAGTATATGTAGCATATATATCATCAAAACACAATGTACCATGGAAAGCATTCTGACTGTCTGCATCATCGTCTGATATGGGGGGGGGAGGGGGGGGCTACTGCACAGGGTGGAAATAAGCTGCAGAGAGTTGTAAAATTAGTCAGCTCCATCATGGGCAATAGCCTCCAGAATATCCAGCATATTTCAAGGAACGATGCCTCAGAAAGGCAGCATCCATCAGTAAGGACCTTCATTACCCAGGACATGCCCTCTTCTCATTGTTACCATCAGGAAGGAGGTACAGAAACCTGAAGGCACATGCTCAATGATCTCAAAGATTCAGGAACTGCTTCTTCCCCTCTGCCATTAGGTTTCTGAATGGACATTGAACTCATGAACACTACCTCACTTTTTAAAAATTTTATTTTTGCACTACTTATTTAATTTAACCATTTTATATATATATATGCACACACGTATGTATATTCATACTGTATTCCATCATTTGCTCTATTATTTTGTACTGCTACCAGAAAGTTAACAGATTTCACGAAATATTCCGATGATATTTAACCCTGATTCTGACTTTCGACTTGTTTTGTGTTTCAGGTGCTGACTGAATCTCTAACACTGAGGTTCTTTGCAACTTTACAGATTATCTTTATTTGTCACATGTACATCAAAACATCGATACATACAGTGAAATATGTCATTTGCATCAAGGATGTGCTGGGACGCAGCAAGGAAATGTCACTGTGCGCCCAGTGCCAACATTGTATGCTCATAACTTTGTAACCCTAACTGTTGGTGGTGTTGTAGATAGTGTAGAGGATTGTCGAAGATTGCAGAGAGGCATTGATAGGATGCAGAAGTGGGCTGAGAAGTGGCAGATGGAGTTCAACCCGGAGAAGTGTGAGGTGGTACACACTGGAAGGATGAACTCCAAGGCAGAGTACTTGGTAGGATACTTGGTAGTGTGGAGAGGCAGAGGGATCTGGGGGTACATGTCCACAGATCCCTGAAAGTTGCCTCATAGGTAGATAGGGTAGTTAAGAAAGCTTATGGGGTGTTAGCTTTCATAAGTTGAGGGATAAAGTTTAAGGGACGCGATGTAATGATGCAGCTCTATAAAACTCTAGTTAGGCCACACTTGGAGTACTGTGTCCAGTTCTGGTCGCCTCAGTATAGGAAGGATGTGGAAGCATTGGAAAGGGTACAGAGGAGATTTACCAGGATGCTGCCTGGTTTAGAGAGTATGCATTATGATCAGAGATTTAGGGAGCTAGGGCTTTACTCTTTGGAGAGAAGGAGGATGAGAGGAGACAGGATAGAGGTGTACAAGATATTAAGAGGAATAGACAGAGTGGACAGCCAGCGCCTCTTCCCCAGGGCACCACTGCTCAGTACAAGAGGACATGGCTTTAAGGCAAGGGGAGGGAAGTTCAAGGGGGATATTAGAGGAAGGTTTTTCACTCAGAGTGGTTGGTGCGTGGAATACACTGCCTGAGTCAATGGTGGAGGCAGATACACTAGTGAAGTTTAAGAGACTACTAGACAGGTATATGGAGGAATTTAAGGTGGGGGGGTTATATGGGAGGCAGGGTTTGAGGGTCGGCACAATGTTGTGGGCTGAAGGGCCTGTAATGTGCTGTACTATTCTATGTTCTATGTTCTATGTAAATCTTTGGAGTGTGGGAGGAAACTGAAGCATCAGAGGAAACTCACGCAGTCACAGGGAAAGTGAAAACAAACTTACAGGGGCAGGAATTCAACCCAGATCTGTGATCGTCTGCACTGTAAAGCATTATGCTACCACTAAACTACCAAGCCACCACTTTTGAGGAAGGATCTCATTGAAAGCTTGATAGAGTGGATGTGGAGAGGATGTCCCTTTAGAACAGAGATGAGGAGGAATTTCTTTAGCCAGAGAGTATTTAATCTGTGGAATTCATTTCTACAGCCAGCTGTGGAAACCAGTTCATTGGATATATTTAAGGTGCAGGTTGATAGTTTCTTGATTAGTAAGGGCATCTAAGATTATGAGGAGAAGTTGGAAGAGTGGTGTTGAGAGGGCTGATGGAAAGGTGGACGAGATGATGGCCTAATTCTTCTCCAGTGTCTTATGGTCTTTTGACATAAAACAAGTCTAAGAATAGGAAGCAGAATGCTTGTTACAGGAGAGCCAAATCTTAATGCCTGGAAGAGCCTGAGCCCTAATGTGGCTGTTGATTTCCTGTGAACTACCCACAGAGTGAGACTTCCTCAACAATAACTGCAACACCACTCACATTCTAATGCCCTCTGCAACGCCAAAGCCTCTTGATTTACATTGTCTGGGGCACCGGCCCTTTTCCAGATACGCAGTGACTGCTTGTGTGGGCCGATGAAACAAGTCCAGTCCAGTCAACAGCTCCTCCAGCAGTCGCTTCATGACACACCCATCCATGGTCGCGGGAGGGTTGCTTGGCTGTGCGCCACTGAAGGAGAGGAACTCAAGAAACTTCACCACAGAGAAAGGGAGACAGTCAGTAACAAGAGAACGGATGTTGCCTGAGGGAAGGGGAACAACAATTCCTCTATGAAATCAGCTTCTTGGCTGTCATTCACTGTATACAAGTTTCAACATGCTGCCTGAGTGACAATGCACACTTATCACCTTGCTAAACTCTCGACCCGTCTCTGGGACTCCACACAGCCGCCTTTGTGTGGCCCTATCCCAAGCAGATATTTGCAGATATTAAAAAAAGAGAGGGAAGCTGGGAATGAAACATTAAATAGGAAAATGATACAGGCAGAGAGTCTGAAGAGGCATTTTTTTCTGTCCTATCATAGTCAAAATTGTAACACTGTATTAGTGAAGATCACGCTCCCACAGAGGTCACAGTGATGGAGACTTGTTAACCTAGAACAACGGTTCTTAACTTTTATGTTAGGGAGCCTTACCATTAACCAACGGGTCTGTGGACCCCAGGTTGGAAACCCCTGGTCGAAGCTGGAACAATTGTGAACTTGAACTTAATGAAGGAAAGGGGATATTGAAACTGGAGCTGATGATTTGTGGGTACACAGGAGTTCACGGGAAGGATGTTCCTGCTCTCTGAGTAACTCTGTGGGAAATAGTGGAAAGCAACATCCGTTCAGGAAAAACTCATTTCATTGTAGGGTCCTTTTAGATAGATGTGTAAATAATGAGGATGTATAATAGAATTAAAGGCAGAATCAGAACCAGAACCAGGTTTATCATCACTGGCATATTTGTTTTTATTTTCTTATTTTTATGCAGATTCTTATGCAGATGATACTAAGATAGGTGGTGTTGTGGATAATGAAGTAGGTTTTCAAAGCTTGCAGAGAGATTTAGGCCAGTTAGAAGAGTGGGCTGAACGATGGCAGATGGAGTTTAATGCTGATAAGTGTGAAGTGCTACATTTTGGTAAGAATAATCCAAATAGGACATACATGGTAAATGGTAGGGCATTGAGGAATGCAGTAGAACAGAGTGATCTAAGAATAATGGTGCATAGTTCCCTGAAAGTGGAATCTCATGTGGATAGGGTGGTGAAGAAAGCTTTTGGTATGCTGGCCTTTATAAATCAGAGCATTGAGTACAGGAGTTGGGATGTAATGTTAAAATTGTACAAGGCATTGGTAAGGCTAAATTTCGAGTATTGTGTATAGTACTAGTTACCGAATTATAGGAAAGATGTCAACAAATTAGAGAGAGTACAGAGGAGATTTACTAGAATGTTACCTGGGTTTCATCACCTAAATTACAGAGAAAGGTTGAACAAGTTAGGTCTTTATTCTTTGGAGCGTAGAAGGTTGAGTGGGGACTTGATAGAGGTATTTAAAATTTAAGGGGGATAGATAGAGTTGATGTGGATAGGCTTTTTCCATTGAGAGTAGGGGAGATTCAAACAAGAGGGCATGAGTTGAGAGTTAAGGGGCAAAAGTTTAGAGGTAACACGAGAGGGAACTTCTTTACTCTGAGAGTGGTAGCTGTGTGGAACGAACTTCCAGTAGAAGTGGTAGAGGCAGGTTCAATATTGTCATTTAAAAAAAAATTGGATAAGTATATGGACAGGAAGGGAATGGAGGGTTATGGGCTGAATGCAGGTAGGTGGGATTAGGTGGGAGTAAGTGTTCGACACGGACTAGAAAAGCTGAGGGCCTGTTTCTATGCTGTAATTGCTATATGGTTATATGGCTATTTAGGGATACAGCGTGGAATAGGCCCTTCTGGCCCAATGAGCTGCACTGCCCAGCAAACCACTAATTTAACCCTACCTCAATCACAGGACAATTTACAATGACCAATTAACCTACTATCCAGTACGTCTTTGGACTGTGGGAGGAAACTGGAGCACCTGGAGGAAACACACATGATCAAAGTTCAAAGTAAATTTATTATCGAAGTACATATACGTCACCATATACAACCCTGAGAGGTCTTTGCCCTTGATGGGCCGAACCATATCCACTACTTTCTGTAAGATTTTCCATTCAAGGGCATTGGTGTTTCCATACCAGGCTGTGATGCAGCCAGTCAGTATACTCTCCATTAGACATTAAGAGAAGTTTCATTGGGAGAATGCACAAACTCCTCACAAAAGGTGCCTGAATTGAACTCTGAACTCTGACACCTCAAGGTGTAATAACATCACACTTACTGATACACAATTATGGCATCCTTCATATGCCATGAAAGTTGGAAATAAATATGTTGAAAAATAAATAAAAACAGAGCAAAAGTAGTGAGGTAGTATTTGGGTTGTGCTGTTTTTGGATCTTGGCAACTTATAGTACTTGCAATCATTTCATCACCCTGTGAGAAGACATCATCAGTGCACTGTTATCTGTGGTGTGGTCTCCGAATGCTTGGCCTTTACAAACCTACCAATCAGCTGATTGGTTGTCATTATGGAAATTCAATTGTAGGGAAGAAATCTCGTCAATGATTGATTGCGTGGCAAACTTCGTGCACAATGGTCTGGATTTTTGCATGCATTGGCTCATAAATAGGATCAAGGTCTATATGCCCGTTTACAGAATTGTTCACAGAAGACAATGCTTCTCAGAATTCTCTTGCCTGTTGCATGTTTGCTTGTGCCATGAATTTCACTGATGCCCAGTTGAATTTGTGCCCCTCTTGATCTTTATAGCCACTGCTGAAAGTGACAATAATAACTGCAAACATGGTCCACTCCCTTAATGCATCATAGCGCTACTTCTTGGGCCTTTAGCTCCCGGTGAAGCATAGGTCATTGATGACCTCCTGTCTCCATCGTCCTTTGTTCTGAGCTGGTTTTCCGAGGGTGGACCAGGAGTGTTCCCATCTGCTAATTTTGGCCTCGATGTCTCCTCCATGTGTTTGTCCCTTTTTCTTTTATTCCTTGAGGATTCCATTTTAATCCTTGCCTGGTGATGTTGTTGGTTGGCTTCCTCAAAGTGTGGCCAGTTCACCTCCATTTCCATTTGAACCTCTATGGGTTCCTGGTTGGTGTTTTCCCCACAGTGTCTGGTTAGTTTCTTTGTCAGCCCATCTGATGTTTAGGATCCTTCTCAGGCTCTGGTTGATGAAAGCCTGCAGTTTTTGTAGTGACTTCTTTGTTGATTTGCTGTGATGGTGGATTTTCCTGCCTGGTACATGGTTCTCACATTCCAAGTGTCCAAGGTAGATATGGACTTTGGTGACAAAAGTGTTGACGGCAGTTCAGGATCCTGGTGACTTTCCCTGCGTGGTATCATGTGCTCACTTGATGATAAGCCTCTTCTCACAAAGTTGATGGTATGGTTGGAGTTCATCAATGTTTCTGTAATTCACTGTATCTACTGACCTATACAGCTTCACCAAAGCCCTATGGGCCAGCCTTACTCATGTCCACCTCTCATGATGGGGCATAGGGTTGGACTTTGAGAGGCTAACACCGTGCATGGGTAGAGAATTTAATGAGTGAACCTCAAGCCTGCAGAATTGTTGGCAGATCAGTGTGAAGAAGTCTGACTTTGTTCCCTTTGTGCGATTTCACCAACTTGATCCCTGAGGGGAATCAACGTGAGGATCCTTTCTTCCTTCTTTTAACTGCTTTCCCTTCACTAATAAAACCAGTGAGTGGCATGGTAGCATAGCAGTTAGAGCAACACTTTACAGCACCAGTGATCAACAGCTGGGGTTCAATTCCCGCTGCTGCCTGTAAGGAGCTTGTACATTCTCCTCGGTAACCCCATGGGTTTCCCCCGGGTGCTCCGGTTTCCTCCCATATGCCAAAAACATATGGGTTAGAAAGGGTTAATAAGATGTGGGCATGAAATGTTGGCATTCAAAGCATGGCGTCACATGAAGGCTGCCCCCACTGCATTCGATCAGAAATGACACATTTCACTGCACTTTTTGATGTACATGTGAGGAGGGTGTTGGTAATACGTCCTTTCAAGCTTGCTCCACTGTACAGGAAGACCATATATGCATCATCCTATAATACCTCTGGTGTTTGCTGCACGTTTCCCAACTGTTTTTGTACCTTCATCGTGTGGGTTTCCTCCGGGTGTTCCAGGTTCCTCCCATGTTCTAAAGACATACCGGTTAGTAGGTTAATTGGTCATTTTAAATTGTCCTGCGATTCATTCGTTCGGAATGAGCTGTGTCATATGACGTGGGTGATCATGGTCTTTCCATGAGGATGATTGTTCTGTGCAAACTTTACTACAGAAGTGGTTTACCTTTGCCTTCTGCTGCACAGTGTCCTTACAAGACAGGTGACCACAGCAATTATCGATACTCTTCAGATCTTGTCGCATAGCAGGATTTGTGATATACACCAGCTGCTCATATGGCCATCCACCACCTCCTCACATGGCTTCACCTGGGCTGATCGGGGTGCTGGGTGGCTCGGCAGCTGCTACACCTTGCCCAAGAGCCACCTGCAGGCTAGTGGAGGGAGGGAGCGCCTTACACCTCCTTTGGCCTCCTCCACCACACCACCCCTCGGTCATGTGATTAGACTAGTGGTAAAATTGGGGTTTGCTGGGCGGCATGGTTCATTGGACCAGAAGGACTGTTCCAAGCTGTATCTCCAAATAAAATTTTAAGAAGTCCATTCACTGTATTGTGTGTAGTGACTAACAAGAAGCTCTTTGTCCACTGCACTCTCTGACTCTTTCAATGGAGCATGTTTGCAAATGTAATGGGCAATAAACAGTGTTAAAGATGACAATAACACTGCTATCAGGTTGGTGCCTGAATGTGGATTAGCTGCAGCTGACCACCAATCATTGCCCAGAGCACGTAATTCCCATTGGCTGAAGGCAACATTAAAATGCCGATAGATTATCTGCAAATAGAAAGTCAATTGCTTTACAAAAGAAAATCAGAACCCAGTTCCCAATGATCAGAAACATACACAACAGCCACGTTTTAGATTTATTACAGTACAATAGATCATATTTTTGTGGGCAAAATATTTAGATGTACCAACAACCATTTCAATGATTCAAGAATCAAGACTGTCTCGTGTAGTTTCCTTTACACAAGTGTAAAGGGAGTGAAGTAATTGTTACTCCAGATCTGGTGCAGCACAAAAAAAACACAAAAGGTAAAGAACACAATAATAATAAAAAACACACACAATAAATATAAATACGTAAGATAACTTATATACATAGTTTGATTGTACGTCCATAAAGCTGGGGTGTACATAAGGCGACTGATGTGAAATAATAAAGTAGTGGTGGAGTTAGTGGGTGGAGGTGTTGCATTGTATTTCCAATAACTTCAGAGGTTTAAACAAGGCAGGCAAAGGAATTGCTGGTCTGAAATTGCTGATAATCAGTTTATGTATGTATGTCCATTTTTAACCAAATCTCACTTCACTTCTGTAAATTGAGTTAATTCCATGGAAGTAAATCCAATATTTTTGAATTGAGATGACAGTCAATGCCACAGTGTGGAGCGATAATTAGATCAGGATGGAATTAGTATCAGCGTGGCCACTTACTGATGCAGTTCTCCACTCAGTTGTCACGCTGGCACTGAGACACTTTGCAATTATTCTTCGTGAAAATGAGCTTAATGTGTTTGTATGGAATTCCTTTGCACTGCTGTTTCAGCCCAACCTGAACCTAGACCTCGAGATGAATTATAGCACCCATTAAAATTATTTGTTTGCACTTAGCGGCCACTTTATTACATACCTCCTGTACCCCATAAAGTGGGCATTGAGCGTATGTTTGTGGTCTGCTGCTGTAGCCCATCCGCATCAAGGTTCGAAGTGTTGTATGTTCAGAGATGCCCCTCTGCACACCACTGTTGTAACATGTGGTTATTTGAGTTACTCTTGCCTTCCCGTCAGTTTGAACCAGTCTGCCCATTCTCCTCTGACCTCTTTCATGAACAAGGCATTCTCACTCACTGAACTACCACTCACCGGATGATTTTTTTGTTTTTTGCACCATTATCTGTAAATTTTAGAGACTCTTGTGCATGAAAATCCCAGGAGATTCTCAAATCACCCTGTCTGGCACCAACAATCGTTTCATGGTCAAAGTCACTTATATCACATTTCATCCCCACTTCGATGTTTGGTTGGAACAACAACTGAACCTACTGACCACGTCTACATGTCTTTATGCATTGAGTTGATGCCACATGATTAGCTGATTAGATATTTCCATTAACAAGCAAGTGTACCTAATAAAGTGACCAGAGAGTGTACAAATATTCATAATGCAAATGTCAAAATGTTGTACCTGAATATAGAGTCACAGAGGATAGATACAAGCCAATCAGCCCTTTATGACCACTGACTGGCGGGCACTTGTACATATTAATGACATCTTCCAGTACTTGGTCCGGAGTCTTCAATGCCTGTGTTCATTCTCTCACATCTCACATTGCTCAGCAATCTGCTTCCTTAGTCTGACAATACATTCAAAAGCATTGGAGGTGACACCTTCTTTGTGACAAAGGATAGATTGTGTTATCTCACACAAAATGCAGGTCAGGCAGCACTTATGGAGGGGAATAAACAATCGACGTTTAACGCTGAGACCCTTCATCAGGTTTGTTTGTATTGCATTATCTGCAAAATCTAAGGTTTCTGTGTTTGCTTGTTTCTATAAGTAGACTGTGATTATTTGTGTCTATGGGTGGACTGAGGGTGTTTGTGTCTGTGGGTAGACTGTGATTACTTGTGTCTGTGTGTAGACTGTGATTTGCTGTGCCTATGTGTAGACTGTGATTACTTGTATCTGTGGGTAGACTGTGGTTGCTCGTGTCTATGGGTAGACTGTGGTTGCTGTGCCTATGTGTAGACTGTGGTTGCTCGTGTCTGTGGGTAGACTGTGATTAATTATGTCTATGTGTAGACTGTGGTTGCTCGTGTCTGTGGGTAGACTGTGGTTGCTGTGTCTGTGGGTAGACTGTGGTTGCTCGTGTCTATGGGTAGACTGTGGTTGCTGTGTCTGTGGGTAGACTGTGGTTGCTCGTGTCTGTGGGTAGACTGTGGTTGCTGTGTCTATGGGTGGACTGAGGGTGTTTGTGTCTGTGGGTAGACTGTGATTACTTGTGTCTGTGGGTAGACTGTGATTGCTGTGCCTATGTGTAGACTGTGGCTGCTTGTGTCTGTGTGTAGACTGTGATTGCTGTGTCTGTGGGTAGACTGTGATTACTTATGTCTATGTGTAGACTGTGACTGCTGTGCCTATGTGTAGACTGTGGTTGCTCGTGTCTGTGGGTAGACTGTGATTACTTATGTCTATGTGTAGACTGTGGTTGCTCGTGTCTGTGGGTAGACTGTGATTACTTATGTCTATGTGTAGACTGTGATTGCTGTGCCTATGTGTAGACTGTGGTTACTTGTGTCTGTGGGTAGACTGTGATTACTTATGTCTGTGGGTAGACTGTGACTGCTGTGTCTGTGGGTAGACTGTGGTTGCTCGTGTCTATGGGTAGACTGTGGTTGCTGTGTCTGTGGGTAGACTGTGGTTGCTCGTGTCTGTGGGTAGACTGTGGTTGCTGTGTCTATGGGTGGACTGAGGGTGTTTGTGTCTGTGGGTAGACTGTGATTACTTGTGTCTGTGGGTAGACTGTGATTGCTGTGCCTATGTGTAGACTGTGGCTGCTTGTGTCTGTGTGTAGACTGTGATTGCTGTGTCTGTGGGTAGACTGTGATTACTTATGTCTATGTGTAGACTGTGACTGCTGTGCCTATGTGTAGACTGTGGTTGCTCGTGTCTGTGGGTAGACTGTGATTACTTATGTCTATGTGTAGACTGTGATTGCTGTGCCTATGTGTAGACTGTGGTTACTTGTGTCTGTGGGTAGACTGTGATTACTTATGTCTGTGGGTAGACTGTGACTGCTGTGTCTGTGGGTAGACTGTGGTTGCTTGTGTCTGTGGGTAGACTGTGGTTGCTTGTGTCTGTGTGTAGACTGTGATTGCTGTGTCTATGTGTAGACTGTGATTGCTGTGCCTATGTGTAGACTGTGGTTGCTTGTGTCTGTGGGTAGACTGTAATTACTTGTGTCTGTGGATAGACTGTGATTACTTGTGTCTGTGGGTAGACTGTAATTGCTGTGTCTGTGGGTAGACTGTGATTACTTGTGTCTGTGGGTAGACTGTGATTGCTGTGTCTGTGGGTAGACTGTGATTACTTGTGTCTGTGGGTAGACTGTGATTGCTGTGTCTATGTGTAGACTGTGGTTGCTTGTGTCTATGTGTAGACTGTGATTGCTGTGTCTGTGGGTAGACTGTGATTGCTGTGTCTATGTGTAGACTGCGGATGCTGTGTCTATGTGTAGACTGCGGATGCTTGTGTCTGTGGGTAGACTGTGATTACTTGTGTCTGTGTGTAGACTGTGATTGCTGTGTCTGTGGGTAGACTGTGATTGCTGTGTCTGTGGGTAGACTGTGATTACTTGTGTCTGTGGGTAGACTGTGATTTGCTGTGCCTATGTGTAGACTGTGGTTGCTTGTGTCTGTGTGTAGACTGTGATTTGCTGTGCCTATGTGTAGACTGTGGTTGCTTGTGTCTGTGGGTAGACTGTGATTACTTGTGTCTGTGGGTAGACTGTGATTGCTGTGTCTGTGGGTAGACTGTGATTACTTGTGTCTGTGGGTAGACTGTGATTGCTGTGTCTATGTGTAGACTGCGGATGCTTGTGTCTGTGGGTAGACTGTGATTACTTGTGTCTGTGGGTAGACTGTGATTGCTGTGTCTGTGGGTAGACTGTGATTTGCTGTGCCTATGTGTAGACTGTGGTTGCTTGTGTCTGTGTGTAGACTGTGATTTGCTGTGCCTATGTGTAGACTGTGGTTGCTTGAGTCTGTGGGTAGACTGTGGTTGCTGTGTCTGTGGGTAGACTGTGACTGCTGTGTCTGTGGGTAGACTGCGGTTGCTGTGTCTGTGGGTAGACTGTGACTGCTGTGTCTGTGGGTAGACTGCGGTTGCTGTGTCTGTGGGTAGACTGTGATTACTGTGCCTATGTGTAGACTGTGGTTGCTTGTGTCTGTGGGTAGACTGTGATTGCTGTGTCTGTGGGTAGACTGTGACTGCTGTGTCTGTGGGTAGACTGTGGTTGCTGTGTCTGTGGGTAGACTGTGACTGCTGTGTCTGTGGGTAGACTGCAGTTGCTGTGTCTGTGGGTAGACTGTGACTGCTGTGTCTGTGGGTAGACTGCGGTTGCTTGTGTCTGTGGGTAGACTGTGATTGCTGTGTCTGTGGGTAGTCTGATTGCTTGTGCGATAAACAGTCTGTATACCAACACAGGCAGGGGGTGGCTACTCTTTCATTTTCTTTCTATGAAGGTCTTTCTCCTTTAATGCATGTTTCCAGTATCTGCAGAATCTCCTGTGTTCAGGACTTTGTAGATCTCTGTGAACACGTGTGTGTGACAGAGCCCCTGGGGGAGATTGTAAGAATGTGGGGAGAATAAAATGGGTTTGAACCGCCTTGGAATTGAAACATCAGGCCGATGTGTTTGTGTGTAGCTGACCGCGGGATCCTGAAAATGTCTCTGGTGCAACCCTGAGGCAAAGGGTTTGATGTTGGCGTTGTTTTTGACTGCAGAGTGAGGTCATTGGGTTCATCTGTCTTTAGGTACGTGTCAGCACCAGTCATACTGCCGTGAGGTTCCTTGGTGTGTCTAGTCACGTTGTGAAGCTTATCCTCTGTGCATTCTGTGTGGCATGATACACCTCTTTACCACTCTCCTCCCTCCCTAGCAGCTACAGAAAGGCGAGGTGTAGCAGGACGTGATTCACAAAATATCACAAAGTTCACTCCTTCGTGGTGATCTGTTCAAAGGGAGTTCACAGTCCAATTCACTAGTGCATTTGCTGTAGCCACTCAGAAGATGTCTCCAGAAATACATTCTCCCTGTGACTGTGTGGGTTTCCTCCTCGTGCTCCAGCTTCCTCTCACAGACCAAGGACATACCGGTTAGCCAGTCACTGCAATCTGTCCCATTATTAGGCTAGTGTTAGCATTGGGGGTTGCTGGGCAGCACAGCTCGAAGGGCCAGAAGGGCTTGTTCTGTGCTGTATCTCAATAGATAAATAAAATATATATCCGACATGCTGTTTTTCCAGTATGTTTTGATTTTATTTTATATATGCAGTATTTGATTTTCATTTGCTGTTAATGAATCCATTTGTGCTTGTGAATCTGTCTCATTCTTAGTTCCCTGCCTTTCTCTTTTTCTTTCTACCTCTATCCCTCCCCTTCTCGCTTTTTCACTCTCTCTTTCCTCCTTTCTCCTTCTTCCAAGAACCATGAGGCAAAATGATCCAAGAACTCGCTGAGATTTTGTTTGTATAAAACTAAGAAGGCAGAGCAGAAATAGGCCATCCAGCTCCCTAAACCTTCTCCACCACAGAGGCTGCTAACGTTTTGTCAAAATCTGTCCTTCAGGAACGAATTGGTGGTTACAACTGATGCCTTGTGCCACCACCTCCAGAGGATGATATTTTCAATCTCGGCCTCTGCGTAAGTGAAACCTGCAAGCTGCGGGAGGTGTGCAGATGTCTCAACCTGCTTCGTTAAAGCATTTGCCAGTTAGGAAACCAATATAAACTGAGGTTTGTTAGCAACCAACGTGGACTGAGCCAGATCTGGGGGAGAAATTGCAGCAGATTATGAAAACTGTTTGGGCCACCACACTTTCAGCAGGTGATCAAGACCCGGAGAAGATGTGGAAGGTGGTGAGTTGGGCTTAGACACTTTTGAAGAACATACAGCAAATAGAGTGATGTTGGTTTTCCAGCACAGTGAGATGTCCATAAGGAAATACTGCTGAAGGGCTCATTCCAGGCTGCAGGAGAGCATGCAAAGGGATGAACTGAGGCTTGGTGCAGCCAATACAAAGGCTCTGTGAGGGAGGACCACAGGCTTGTCCCCTTCTGCCTCTGGGCTGAATTGGATGGGGAAGCTCCTTAAACAATGAAAGGGCCAACGGGTGACAATGGTGCTATTTTTTTTCAAAGTGTTAACTACGGAATAACACACACAAAGTGCTGGAGGAACTCAGCAGGTGAGGAAGCACCTATGGGGAGGAATAAACAGTCAATGTCTTGGGCTGAGACCCTTCATCAGGGGGTGGAGGAGGGGAGACAGAATCAGAAAGTGTGAGTGGAGGGGAAGGAGTACACGATGGCAGGTGATAGGTGGAACTAGGTGAAGGGGAAGGAAGATGAATCAGGAGGAGGGATGAAGTGAGAAGCTAGTAAGCGATAGATAGATAGATACTTTATCGATCCCAAAGGAAATTACAGTGTCACAATAGCATTACAATTGCACAGATATACTGTAAATATTAGAAGAGAAATAGAATGAATAAAAAAATAAGTTATCACAAACAGTCTAACAGAAGGGGTCATCACTACTGCAGTTATAGAGTCTAATGGCTGAGGGTAAGCATGACCTCATATAGTGCTTTTTGGAGCAGCGCAGAAAGTGGAAGAGATAAAAGTCTGAAGAAGGAAGAATCAGATTGGAGAGAAGAGTGGGCCATGAGAGAAAGGAAAGGAGGAAGGTCACCAAAGGGAGAACATGGACAGGTGAGAAGAGAAGAGAAGGGATAAGAAGGGAGCCAGAAAAGGGAATGGAAAAAGTGAGGGGGGGAGCATTTACCCAAAGTTAGAAAAGTTGATGTTCATGCTGTTAGGTTGGAGGATACCCAAGTGGAATATGAGGTGTTGTTCCTCCAACCCAAGATTGGTCTCATCATGGAGGTGGAGGAGGTCATGTTGGAATAGGAATAGGAAGTGGAATTCAAACAGATGGCCCCAAGGAAAGCTACTAAGTCCAACTTACAAGTTCTCCCCTGCAAGTATGGTAAGATAAAGATTCACATCTTAGTTCTGATTCCAAGAAAACCAAAGCATTTCCTTTGTACTGTGGAGGGATTTCTATTCAACTTAATTAATGGATCAATGGACCAGGCTTCTAGTTACTATACCTGTAATATCACCACTGAATATTGTGTTATATATTCCCTGCTGTAAGAAATTTTGGGGTCTGACTTCACTGTGGCCACCCACATCAACCCATTTCTCTGTTCATCAGCAGATAGAATTCAGCACTCAGAGATGACCATGTAGGAGAATGAAAGACAAGATGGGTAAAGGAAGAGGGGAATGGGGAATGACGGAGGAAGGCAGAGCAAAGCGGAATAACAGAGGCTAAGTCAGAGATGGGGGGCAGGGGAGAGAGAGAGAGAGAAGAGAGAAAAAGAGAGGGAGAGAGAAGGAGGGGGGAGAGAGGAAGGGAGGAAGCGAGTGCAAGAGAGAGTAAAAGACAGGGGAGGGCAGGAGGGAGAAAAAGTAAGAGTGTGTGTGTTTGTATGTGTGCGTGCGTGTGTGTGTGTGTGTGTGTGTGAGAGAGAAAGAGGGAGAAAGAGCAAGAGAAGGGAAGGAGTTATCGAGACAAGAACAATTAGGGTGAATGAGATAGCAGCACTCATAAGGAAATGCTATTGAAAAGAGGCAGGAAATTAATTTCTCCCAAGTTTCAGGGCAAGTATTAACCATAAGTGTGACTTGACCTACCCACTGTCTGTTCTGTGAGCCAGAGCTTTACATAAAATGTATTTTCAACTTGGCTCTAAGAAGTTACTGACTCAGGTTCAGACCTCAGTGACCTGAGCAATATAAAATAATATTCCCCTACTTCAGCAGTGATTTATTTTATGTGACAAAATCTGGCCTTTTTGCCATAAAATATTATCAAAATGAAGCTTTACACTGTTGCACTATGTATGTACACGTACACACACACACACACACACACACACACACACACACACACACACACACACACACACACACACACACACACACACACACACACACACACACACACACACACACACACACACACACACACACAGAGTCTGCAATGATATTCTCAAGTCAAAACCAGTTAAATGTCATTCAGATAAATCTGTCATATTAAATTCAGATGATATACAGTGTATGATAAATGATAGGATTAGGAAGTTAAGGAGGTTCAGCTTGTCATCAGACTCTCTAACAAACTTTAACAGATGTACCATTGAAAATATCCTGACTGTTGCATTGTGGTCTGCTACAGCAATTCAAATACACAGTAACATAATAAACTGCGGAGAGTAGTGGATTTCATCCTGGGCACATTCCTCCTCACAACTGGTTGTATGTTGAAGAGGTGCTACCTTAGGAAGGCAACATCCAATTCTGACGCCATCTGTAAGAAATGTGTCTGTTTTTCTTGTGAGCATGTGTGTTTCCTCCATGTGCTCCGGTTTCCTCCCACATTCCATTATTATTCCATTGACGTACCTATGAGTAGGTTATTGGTCTTTGTAGCTTGTCCTGTGCTTAGGCTAGTAATAAGTGGGTTGCTGGGCGGTGTGACTCATTGAGCCGGTAAGTGCTGTTCCATGCTGCATCTCTAAATAAATAAATTTATCATCAAAGAACCCAATCATCTAGTCTATGCCATCTTTTCACAGACACCACTGGGCAAGAGGTATCTATGGTATGTTCAAGAACAGCTATTTCCCTTCAACCACTTGGTTATTGAACCAACTGGCAAAATCCTAAAAACTTAGTTTAGCAACTTTATAATCACTTTACATTAAAATGGACTTTGATTATTTTTGTTCTAATTGTGTTTTTTGTAAAAATAATATTGTGTACAATTCACATTTTTCTTGTGAATGCTGCTTATAAGTTGCTCTGTACCAGTGTTGCTGCTGCAAGTTTTTCATTGCACACATGCATCCACGTGCTGGTGCAGATGTTGATAAACTTGACGTGGTGTTGATATAACCTGTGCCAGGTTTTGGCCATCTCCAGCAAGAAGTCATAATGCTGAATACCATTCAGAACTCTGAATTCCGGCTATCGACAACATGGGGTCACCATTCACCGGGAACCCAACTGGGTCATCAAAGAAATGTTTTGACTACATGAGTAGTTCAGAGGCAGAATGTGTCTGTAAATGACTCATCTACTGACAGTCGTAGCATTTACACTTTGTGAAATACACAAGTCTGCAGAGTGATTGTACTGGGGATCAGTGAATTCTACTGATTTCTTGGCTCTGTAGTGCAGTAGGGATAAGGGGGATGATCATGCCACAGAAAGATAAATGGGAAACTCTACCGAGCTGGTACCAGGCAATGAAAATCTGTAAGTCTCTAGCAAATTACAGCTCATTCCTCTTGAATGTTTGGTGTATCACCAAAGAAAGTAGCCAATTTATAGCAATGTACCATAGAGAACATTTTTTATTGATTTATTGAGATACAGCACAAAATAGACCCATTTGGCCCTTTGAGCCATGCTGCCCAGTAACCTCCTATTTAATCCCAGCCTAATTATGGGACAATTTACAATGACCAGTTAACCTAATAACTGGTGTGCCTTTGGACTGTGGGAGGAAACCGGACCACCCAGAGGAAACCCCTTCGGTCATGGAGAGGACATGCAAACTCCTTACAGGCAGCTGTGAGAATTGAACGTGGTTCGCTGGAATGGCAAAGCATTGTGCTAACCATTATGTTACCCACTGTGATTGGCTGCATCACTGCCTGGTATGGAGGCTCCAATGGATAGGATTGAAAGAGGCTGCAGAAGATTGTAAACTCAGCCAGCTCCATTATGGGCAGAATCCTCGGCCTGGACACCATCAATGACATCTTTATGAAGCAGTGCTTCAGACTGGAGTGACAAACTAAATGCTGAAGGAATTCTGCAGGTTGAGTAGCATCTGTGAGGGAAGGAATTATCTGAGGGTTTAAAAGAGTAGATATAGTGAAGACTTCCATTTGTTGGGTGAGATTGAACTAACAACCATCAGAGCAGAAAGATTAATAATGAATACAACAAAGAATTCAGAAGAAACTTCATTACCTAAAAGAATACACACTAAGTGCTGGAGGAACTCAGTAGGTCAGGCAGCGCCTATGGAGAGGAACAAATAGTCAACACATTCTTTTTCAGTCCTGATGAAGAGTCATAGTCTGAAATGTTGACTGCTTCTTCCTCTTCATAGATGCTGCCTGACCTGCTGAGTCCTTCCAGCACTTTGGGTATGTTCCTCAAGATACCTAGTATCTGTAGAACTGCTTGTGTATGCCTTTTACCATGTATATCCTATGTGAAGTCAATGGCAAAGGTGAGAAAAAGGAATAGAAGGGCACGTTGACAAGTTAGAAGGTAAAGGATGGGTGGATTGAACTCCAAATGAAGATGGAAGATTGCCAGTGTGAAGGAGGGGTAGGAGGGTGATTTCCTCCAGCAGGTCCTAATAATAGGATTATTAATAAGAAAATAACACTGGGGATTCCTAGGGAACTCATCCAATCACATCTCTAACAAGATACTCCACTCCAGTCAAAATCCCTCCATTGAACACAGACACGTTTGACCATATTTGGAATGCTCGAGCAACTCTGGGTCCAATTTTATAAAAAGGATGTGAAGCCACTGGAGAGTTTTTAAAAAAGCAGCACTTGATGTAATGATACAGGAACGTGGAGCCTCTACTTGTCAAGAAAAGATAAATAAGCTGTTTATTTTTCCTCTAGAAATGATTAGATCAATATAATTTAGCAGACAGCCTTAGAATTATCTGAGAGTTTAGTAGAGTAGATGTAGTAGACTTTACCATTTGTTGGATGACACTTGAACTAACAGCCATCAGTACTGACTTCTAAACTAAACCCCATCACCCCTGCTGGGGTATCGGCAGCTTGCCACAGTCTTCTGTCCTGGGCCAGTCTTTCATGTGGTCCCCAGGTGTAGCCCATCTTTTTGGTGTATCCTTTCTCTCCCAGGGATGAGGTCTTTGGAGCTCCTGTTGGCATTTCTGTAGTTCAAGGGCTTCATGGGATGGAGCTGCTAGGGAACCAACCCTGTCTTAGTAGTTAGAGTTTAAAGCTCACTTTCCAAGTTAACAGCAAAGGAGACAGCAAGGAATGGAAGGGCACGTTGACAAAGTTAGAAGCTAAAAAATGGGTGGAGGTGCACGTGGAACAAGTTCAAGTTCATTGTCATTCAACTATATACATGTATACAGCCAAACAAAACAACACTCCTCTGGACAAGGTGCACAATACATTACATGTAACACAGACATGTAACACCTAAAATAATATTACAACAAATTAACAAATAAAATATATTCCAGAAGATTGATATTTACCAAATAATGAAATAGAACATAGAACAGTACAGCACATTACATACCCTTCGGCCCACAATGTTGTGCTGACCCTCAAACCCTGCCCCCCACCTTAAATTCCTCCATATACCTGTCTAGTAGTCTCTTAAATTTCACTAGTGTATCTGCTTCCACCACTGACTCAGTCAGTGCATTCCACGCACCAACCACTCTCTGAGTGAAAAACCTTCCTCTAATATCCCCCTTGAACTTCCCTCCCCTTACCTTAAAGCCATGTCCTCTTGTACTGAGCAGTGGTGCCCTGGGGAAGAGGCGCTGGCTGTCCACTCTGTCTATTCCTCTTAATATCTTGTACAACTCTATCATGTCTCCTCTCATCCTCCTTCTCTCCAAAGAGTAAAGACTAATGCTTTGCTATTATGCTGTGATGCCAAGGTGAAAGTCTGTCCTTCAAAGCACTTTCTTTAGCAGTTAATGGTTTTCCTGCAATAATCAACAGAAGCATGCTGCTGACATTTCTGATTGCAAAGCCCTCAACGATCACGTGCAGAGAAAGTTGTACTAAAGGTAGGATTAGGTGTGCACTTAAGATAATCCCATCTTCATATCCAGATCTTTTGATTTCAAAATTGAGCAATCTGAAAATCTCTGGATCAGCATTACATTTGTTTTTCCTTTGCCCTGTATGTATCTACATGCCTAATAACATAGTAACAAAGATCAAAATGATGATAACCCAAGCTCGGGGCGAATGTTTGTGCATAAGCATAGACTGGCAGGTAAATGAATCATGTTATTGTAGTGTTGAGTCATAGCATTTGACATCAGTCATCTTGCACCTGGTACCGACTTAGATGACTCAGTTCGACTGTAGCCGTGGGCAGGTGTGTGGCCGGTGTGGGAGGTGAGTGCTAAAGTTCTCTGCAGCAAGGGTTCCCACTGAAAGTTCAAGATAATTTATTATCAAAGTATGTGTACCATATACAACCTTGAGATTCATCTTCTTGCCAACATCCACAAAACAAAAAACACAATAGAATCCATGTTAAACCACACTCAACAGAGTCTGACAAACATCCAATGTGCCAAAAAGGACAAACTGTGCAAATAATAAACAAAAAAAACAAATAATACACAGACCACCAAGTGCAGAATTTATTGGGAAATGTGTGCATCAGGGAAGAGGACAGGACAGAGGATAGAACCATAGGACATTACAGCACAGAAACAGGTCTTTTGGCCCTTGTTGTCTGTGCCGAACCATTTTTCTGCCTCGTCACACTGACCTGCACCTGGCCCATATCTCTCCATACACCTCTCATCCACGTACCTATCCAAGTTTTTCTTAAATGTTTAACGTGAGCCCGCATTTACTACTTCATCTGGCAGCTTATTCCACACTCCCACCACTCTCTGTGTGAAGAAGCCCCCCCCCCCCCAATGTTCCCTTTAAACTTTTCCCCCTTCACCCTTAACCCATGTCGGAATGCTTGGGTTTCCTCCAGATGCTCTGGTTTCCTCCCACAATCCAAAACTGTACAGGTTAGTAGGCTCATTGATCATTGTAAATTGTCCCGTGATTAGGCTAGAGTTCAATTGAGGATTGCTGGATGGCACGGATCGATGGGCTGGGGGAGCCTATTCCATGCTGTATCTCGAGATAAACAAACAAGCTAACTAATTAATTTATTAACAAGTCACCAATGTGGTTAAATCTTAACTTTCTGCATCAAATGACTCAACAAGATTTTGAGGATTGATGCCTAGGCACAGCTTAAATGCCATCCTTAAATTTGCCTATTACACAGCTGTTTGCAGAATCTCAGGTGGTGATGAGGAGGTGTGCAGGAGTGAGATAAATCATTTGGTTGACTGGTGTCACAACAGCAGTCTGATGTCTCAGTGTCAGTAGGACCAAGGAATTGATTGTGGATTTCAGGAAGGGAACTTGCTGGAACAGACAATAGTTCTCATCTAGGAATCAGCAGACGAAAGGGTGAGCAGCTAGGTCTCTATCTCTGAAGCGCTATCTTGGTCCCAACATATTGATGTAATCATGAAGAAGGCAAGACAATGGCTATATTTTGTTAGGAGTTTGAAGAGATTTGGTATGTCATGCATGGTGGAGAGCATTCTAACTGGTTTCATCACTGTCTGGTATGGAGGTCTCAATTAACAGGATTTGAAGAAAACTGCAGAAGCTTGTAAACTCAGCCAGCTCCATCATGGGCACCAAGGACATCTTCAAAAGGTGATGCCTCATGAAGGCAGCATCCATCACGAAGGAGCTTCACCATCCAAGTGATTTCATTGCTATTATCATGAGAGTGCAGGAGCCTGAAGACACACACTCAATATGTTCTTCTCCACCATCAAATTTCTGAGTAGGCTGTGAACCCATAAACATTCCCTCACTATTTTGCACTCATTGTTATATTTGTTATTGTACCTTATTGTAGTTTTTATACATTGCACTGTATCACTACTGCAAAACAACAAATTCCATGAAATACACAGAATGGCCACTTTATTAGGTACACCTGTACCCTTGCTCATTAATGCAAACATCCAATCAGCAACTCAATGCATAAAAGCATGCTGACATGGTCAAGAGGTTCAGTTGTTGTTCAGATCAAACAGTAGAATGAGGAAGAAATGTGATCTAAGTGACTTTGACTGTGGAGTTGGTGCCAGACAGGGTGGTTTGAGTGTTTCAGAAACAAATGACCAGCTGGGATTTTTATACACAGCACATCCAACCTTGAAGTGGATGGGCTACAGTAGTAGAAGACCACAAACATATATTTGCCAGATAAAGTGTCCAGTGAGTGATAATAAACCCGATTCTAGTGATAAATTCCATTTTTTTTATTTATAAAGTCTGATAAATAAGTGTATCCGAATATCAGCACAGGACTAAAACTGAACCTGGCTTATTGTCCCACCAATCTGCATTGGGATTTTTTTTAATTGAAGTGTATAACGAATTACAAGGAACATTTTCAGATCCTCAGCAGTTTCATTGTAATTAAATTGCTAAGTTCCTTCTCAGACATGTGCACAATGTCCCATTGTCAAAGCATTATCTTCACAAAAACAACTTCATAAATTATAATTTATTGTATGTGCAATAGAATGTTGCTTATTTATAAATGTAATAGTTAGGCAAATAATTGAGAAACCATTTCATTTAATTTTCCTTTTTAATTACTGCAAGGTGCATAAAGAGACCACTTTGACCGTAGAATAGCAGGCTAGTGTCATGTTCCTTATTCAAAGAAGATTTACCCCAGATAGTTGAAGTTTTCTTTGCTTCTATTTAATTTAAATTCATAACGTTTACTGCAATGACTGGTATCTGTTTAAAATAGCCTTTTTGATCTTTAGATATCCCAGATGCACTTCACAGCCAGTGCAGGGAATATGGCCATTTTATATATGAGCACAGCTCACAGTTTGAGTTTAAAGCCTAAAGTTCAGGGTCCTGGGTATTAGTGAGTCTTTTGGGGTTGATGCTGAAGATGAAAGCTTGAAGTTGGCGACTTCCATGACCAAGTCTGGGTCTTTAAGTCTGTGAGTGCACTGTGGAAATTGAAGGCCTGATATCTGTGACTCCACAAGTCCACTGGAGACTGGAGGCCTGTCCTGAGGTTGGAGTGGAGGGGTGAGTGTGTGTGTGTGTGTGTGTGTGTGTGTGTGTGTGTGTGTGTGTGTGTGTGTGTGTGTGTGTGTGTGTGTGTGTGTGTGTGTGTGTGTGTGTGTGTGTGTGTGTGTGTGTGTGTGTGTGTAAGAGACAGAGAGAGAGAATGGAAAGGGGCTTATCTTACTGTTGCTTTTTTTTTTGTTGCATTTGTTGTTGTTGTTGTTTATGTTGTCCTGCGGAAAATTGTGGGCAGCAATGTTGGCACCGGAATGTAGAAACATAGAAACATAGAGAATAGGTGGAGGAGTAGGCCATTTGGCCCTTCAAGCCTGCACCGCCATTCAGTATGATCATGGCTGATCATCCAGCTCAGAACCCTGTACCCGCTTTCTCTCCATACCCCCTGATCCCTTTAGCCACAAGGGCCATATCTAACTCCCTCTTAAGTATAGCCAATGAACTGGCCTCAACTGTTTCCTGTGGCAGAGAATTCCACAGATTCACCACTCTCTGTGTGAGGAAATTTTTCCTTATCTCGGTCCTAAAAGGCTTCCCCTTTATCCTTAAACTGTGACCCCTCGTTCTGGACTTTCCCAACATCGGAAACAATCTTCCTGCATCTAGCCTGTCCAATCCCTTTAGAATTTTATACATTTCAATAAGATCCCCCCTCAATCTTCTAAATCCCAGTGAGTATAAGCCTGGTCGATCCAGTCTTTCTTCATATGAAAGTCCTGCTATCCCAGGAATCAATCGGTGAACCTTCTTTGTACTCCCTCTATGGCAAGAATGTCTTTCCTCAGATTAGGGGACCAAAACTGCACACAATACTCTAGGTGCGGTCTCACCAAGGCCTTGTACAACTGCAGTAGAACCTCCCTGCTCCTGTACTCAAATCCTTTTGCTATGAATGCCGACATACCATTTGCCTTTTTCATTGCCTGCTGTACCTGCGTGCCCACCTCCAATGACTGGTGTACAATGACACCCAGGTCTCGTTGCACCTCCCCTTTTCCTAATCGGCCACCATTCAGATAATAATCTGTTTTCAACAGGAAATAGGTAAGACAAGTCAAAAGGGCATTGTTATGGTAGTCATGGGAGATTTTGACATGCAGGATGGTAGTGGATCTCAAGAGAGAGTGTTTGTTGAATGCCTAAGAGATAGTTTTTCAGAGCAGTTTGTCATTGAGCCTAATAGGGGATCAGCTATACTGGATTGGATGTTGTGTCATTAACAGGAGGCGATTAGGGAGCTGAAGGTAAAAGAACTCTTAGGAACCAGCAATCACAATATGATTGTATTCAACCTGAAATTTGAGAAGGAGAAAGTAAAGTCTGATGTAGCAGTGTTTTAGTGGAGTAAAGGAAATTACAGTGGTATGAGAGCGGAGATCGTCAAAGTAAATTGTAAATTGGCAGGGTGTCAGCAGAACAGCAATGGTATGTGTTTCTGGGAAAAATGAGGGCGTGCAGGACATGCATATTCCAAAAATGAAGAAATACTCAAATAGTAAAATAACACCACCGTGAATGACAAGGTAAGTCAAAGCTATTGTAAAAGCAAAAGAAAGGGCATACAACAAAGCCAAAATTAGTGAGAAGATAGAGGATTGGGAAGCTTTTAAAACCCTAAAGAGAGCAACTAAAAAAATAATTAGAAGGGAAAATGTGAAATATGAAAGCAAACTAGCAAATAATATCAAAGTGGATAGTAGAAGTTTTTTCAAGTATATTAAAAATGAAAGAGAAATGATCGAGGATATGGGACTGCTAGAGAATGAGGCAGGAGAAATAATAACAGGAGACAAGGAGATGGCTGATGAACTAAATGAATAAATGAGTATTTTACATCAGGCTTCTCTGTAGAAGACACTAGCAGTATGCATGTTGTTGTAGTGCTTGAAGGAAGAGAAGTGTTACTGTTACCAGAGAGAAGGTGCTCAAAAAGCTGAAAGACCTTTCTTGCAACCAAACTGGATAACCTCACATTTATCCACATTAAATTGCATCTGCCATGAATTTGCCCACTCACCTAACCTATCCAAGTCACCCTGCATCCTCTTAGCATCCTCCTCACAGCTAACACTGCCGCCCAGCTTCGTGTCATCAGCAAACTTGGAGATGTTGCATTTAATTCCCTCGTCTAAATCATTAATATATATTGTAAACAACTGGGGTCCCAGCACTGAGCCTTGCGGTACCCCACTAGTCACTGCCTGCCATTCTGAAAAGGTCCTGTTTACTCCCACTCTTTGCTTCCTGTCTGCCAACCAATTCTCTATCCACATCAATACCATACCCCCAATACCGTGTGCTTTATGTTTGCACACTAATCTCCTGTGTGGGAGGACCTTGTCAAAAGCCTTTTGAAAATCTAAATATACCACATCCACTGGCTCTCCCCTATCCATTCTACTAGTTACATCTTCAAAAAATTCTATAAGATTTGTCAGACATGATTTTCCTTTCACAAATCCATGCTGACTTTGTTCGATGATTTCACCTCTTTCCAAATGTGCTGTTATCACATCTTTGGTAACCGACTCTAGCATTTTCCCCACCACCGATGTCAGACTAACAGGTCTATAATTCCCCGGTTTTTCTCTCCTTCCTTTTTTAAAAAGTGGGGTTACATTAGCCACCCTCCAATCCTCAGGAACTAATCCAGAATCTAAGGAGTTTTGAAAAATTATCACTAATACATCCACTATTTCTTGGGCTACTTCCTTAAGCACTCCAGGATGCAGACCATCTGGCCCTGGGGATTTATCTGCCTTTAATCCCTTCAATTTACCTAACACCACTTCCCTACTAACATGTATTTCCCTCAGTTCCTCCATCTCACTAGACCCTCGGTCCCTTACTATTTCCGGAAGATTATTTATGTCCTCCTTAGTGAAGACAGAACCAAAGTAGTTATTCAATTGGTCTGCCATGTCCTTGTTCCCTATGATCAATTCACCTATTTCTGACTGTAAGGGACCTACATTTGTCTTGACCAATCTTTTTCTTTTCACATATCTATAAAAGCTTTTACAGTCAGTTTTTATGTTCCCTGCCAGCTTTCTCTCATAATCTTTTTTCCCTTTCCTAATTAAGCCCTTTGTCCTCCTCTGCTGGTCTCTGAATTTCTCCCAGTCCTCAGGTGTGCTGCTTTTTTTTGCTAATTTATATGTTTCTTCTTTGAACTTGATACTATCCCTAATTTCCCTTGTCAGCCATGGGCGCACTACCTTCCCTGGTTTATTCTTTTGCCAAACTGGGATGAACAATTGTTGTAGTTCATCCATGCGATCTTTAAATGCTTGCCATTGCATATCCACCGTCAACCCTTTAAGTATCATTTGCCAGTCTATCTTAGCTAATTCATGTCTCATACCTTCAAAGTTACCCTTCTTTAAGTTCAGAACCTTTGTTTCTGAATTAACTGTGTCACTCTCCATCTTAATGAAGAATTCCACCATATTATGGTCACTCTTACCCAAGGGGCCTCGCACGACAAGATTGCTAACTAACCCTTCCACATTGCTCAATACCCAATCTAGAATGACCTGCTCTCTAGTTGGTTCCTCGACATGTTGGTTCAGAAAACCATTCCGCATACATTCCAAGAAATCCTCTTCCTCAGCACCCTTACCAATTTGTTTCACCCAATCTATATGTAGATTGAAGTCACCCATTATAACTACTGTTCCTTTATTGCACGCATTTCTAATTTCCTGTTTAATGCCATTCCCAACCTCACTACTACTGTTAGGTGGCCTGTACACAACTCCCACCAGTGTTTTCTGCCCCTTAGTGTTATGTAGCTCTATCCATATCGATTCCACATCCTCCAGGCTAGTGTCCTTCCTTTCTATTGCGTTAAGCTTCTCTCTAACCAGCAATGCTACCCCACCTCCTTTTCTTTCCTGTCTATCCCTCCTGAATATTGAATATCCCTGGATGTTGAGCTCCCATCCTTGGTCACCCTGGAGCCATGTCTCTGTAATCCCAACTATATCATATTCATTAATAACTATCTGCACATTCAATTCATCCACCTTGTTACGAATGCTCCTCGCATTGACTCACAAAGCCTTCAGGCTTGTTTTTACAACACTCTTAGCTCTTATACAATTATGTTGAAAAGTGGCTCTTTTTGCTTTTTGCACTGGATTTGCCTGCCTGCCACTTTTACTTTTCACCTTACTACTTTTTGCTTCTACCCTCACTTTACACTCCTCTGTCTCTCTGCACTTGTTCCCATCCCCCTGCCACATTAGTTTAAATCCTCCTGAACAGCAGTAGCAAACGCTCCCCCTAGGACGTTGGTTCCAGTTCAGCCCAGGTGCAGACCGTCCTGTTTATACCAGTCCCACCTCCCCCAGAACTGGTTCCAATGCCCCAGAAATTTGAATCCCTCCCCCTTGCACCATTTTTCAAGCCACATATTCATCTGAAATATCCTCCTATTTCTACTGTGACTAGCACGTGGCACTGGTAGTAATCCAGAGATTATTACCTTTGTGGTCCTACCTTTTAGTTTATCTCCTAAATCCCTAAATTCACCTTGTAGGAACTCATCCCATTTTTTAACTATATCGTTGGTACCTATGTGCACCACGACCACTGGCTGTTCACCCTCCCATTCCAGAATGTCCTGCAGCCGCTCAGAGTCATCCTTGACCCTTGCACCAGGGAGGCAACATACCATCCTGGAGTCTCCTTTGCGGCCGCAGAAACGCCTATCTATTCCCCTTACAATCGAATCCCCTATCACTATAGCTCTCCCACTCCTTTTCCTTCCCTCCTGTGCCGCAGAGCCACCCATGGTGCAATGAACTCAGCTGCTGCTGCCTTCCCCTGATGAGACATCTCCCCCAACAGTATCCAAAACAGTATATCTGTTTAGGAGGGAGATGACCTCAGGGGACTCCTGTGCTACCTGCCTACTGCTACGCTGTCTAGTGGCCACCCCTTCCCTTTCTGCCTGTGTAGCCTTTACCTGCGGTGTGGCCAACTCACTGAACGTGCTATTCACGACTTTCTCAGCATCGCGGATGCTCCAGTATGAATCCAATCGCAGCTCCAGATGCTCAATGTGGTCTGCAGTTGGACACACTTCCTGCACACATAGCCGTCAGGGACACTAGAAGCATCCCTGATTTCCCACATGCTGCAGGATGAACAAACCATGGGGTGGTCTGGTGTGTTGACACTTGTGGGCTGTCCCCAACACATGCCTGGATGGTGTTGGTTTTTCATGCAAACAATGCACTTCATTGTATGTTTCAATGTGACTGATTGATTAGTTGTCCATCGTACCCAATGATGACAGTTAGAATTGTGCAGCAATTATTAGATCATCTGTAATGCACAAAGAATCTTCTGAGGGGGAGTTACACTCTCTTGTGAGGGGAAGTTACACTCTCTTGACCTCAGGAGTCCAGGTCCAATATATGAGTTGTTGTCACATCTGGGGACTTTCTTGCTTGCAGTGGAAGACTTTGACCTTGTCATGATCTTCACTCTCCAAGAAGTGTTGTAGAACTGTCTTCCTGGCGATTGGATTGCACTATTGATCTCATCCTCCCAGTCCGCTGGAGTGGACTTCACACACTGGGACAGGCATGTCCCTATCTCACTGGGGTATGAGGCCTGCCAGCTACCCTCTCCTGGTTTAGCCCCCCTGTCAAAGAGCTGCATCGGTGTGTGGTCACCTGTGGCTCTTAGTAGCTGTTTGCATGTGATGTTTCGATGTACAGTATATCGATAAGTAAATGAATCTGAATTGGAATCTGGTCATAGTCTTCGCATTTTGTGTGTATTGCTTAGGATTTCCAGCATCTGCAGATCTCTTGTCCTTATATAAACTGAAGTGTTTTCTCTTCTTGTTCTTGGGAATTAAAATATTTCAAAGAATTGAATGTGTGGCGCAGCTACATAAAGCGGTTTAGAGGCACATCATCCTGAAAAATGAGCAACTAAATTTTCTTCTCTGAAGATAGAGATCTTCAACTTGGTATGTCACCAAAGATGATAAGTTTCTATAGATGTATGATGGAGAGCTTTCTGACTGGTTGCATTGCGTGAAAAACCAATACCATCCAAGCACGTGTTGGGGACAGCTCGCAAGCGTCACCACACGTTGCAGTGCCAACATTGCTGCCCACAATGTCCCGCAGGACAACACAAGCAACAACAACAGCAGCCCCAACCCTAATGCAATGGATGAAAAGAGTCTGCAGAGAGCTGTAGATTCAGCCAGCTCGATCACAGGGACAAGTTTCCACACTATCAAGGCCAACAGTGCCTCAAAAAAGTGACATCCATATTAAGGACCCTCACTGACCAGAACTGCCATAAAGGAGGAGGTACAGGAGCCTTAAGACACACATGTAAGATTTTAGGAACAGCTTCTTCCCCTTCGCTATCAGGTCTCTGAATGGTCCGTGAACTCATGAACATTACCTTCCTATTCTTTTGCACAATTTATTTGTTTTTATTGTGACTTATGGTAATTTTAATGCACTGCACTGCTGCCACCAATCTACAAATTTCTCAATGTACACTCAATGGCCACTATATTAGGCCACCTGCTCATTAATGCAAATACTTAATCAGCCATTCATGCGGCAGCAATTCAATGCATAAAAGCACGCAGAAGAGGTTCAGTTCCACAAATACAAGAAAATCTGCAGATGCTGGAAATCCAAAGCAACACACACAAAATGCTGGAGGAGCTCAGTAGGTCAGGTGGTATCTGTGGAAAAGAGTATACAGACAATGTTTCGGCCCAAGTGACTTCATCAGGACTCTTCATCCTGATATAGGACATCAGCCCGAATCTTCGACTGTTTACTCTTTTCTGTAGATGCTGCCTGGCCTGCTGAGTTCCTCCAGAACTTTGTGTGTACTGCAAGAGGTTCTGTTGTTCAGACCAAACAGTAGAATGGGGAAGAAATGTAACCTAAGTGACTTTGGCCGTGGAATGATTGGTGGTGCTGGATGGGTGGTTTGAGTATCTCAGAAACTGCTGATCTCCTGGGATTTTCACACACACCAGTCTCTAGAGTTCACAGAGAATGGTGGAAAAAAAACAAAAAAAAACCTAGTGAGTGGCAGTTCTGTTGGAAAAAAACACCTTGTTATTGAGAGAGGCCAGAGTGAATGGCCGGATAGGTTCAAGCTGATAGAAAGACCACAGTGACATAACTAACCACTGGTTACAATGGTGGTGTGCAGAAGAGCATCTCTGAATGCACAACACGTCAAACCTTGAGGTGGACAGCAGCAGAAGATCAAGAACATACAGTCAGTGGCCACTTTATAAGGTACAGGAGGTTCATAATAAAGTGTCCACTGAGCACGTCAGTGATAATGAACCTGATTTTGATTATGATTCACAAAGTGAGATCGGAAACATTGAATCCAATGATCGTGGAGTACACCAGAACAGAATTCATCCCTGTTCATCATGAATAGCCAAACCAGAAGGTAAGCTCAAGTTGCAGGATTCACGTTTAGAAAGCAGCTCCCCTGGAGAGAATTTAGTTAAACATTCTGTCCCTGTGGGATGGCAATGATGCATTGACCATGTAATATTTGAAAGTATTAGGGGCTTGTTATAGAGAGTGCTTTCAAATACATCTGCTTTCATTACTGAGAAACAATAAGGGAACTGTGTTCTCCTGGGGGTCAGTGTACAAAAGGAGACAGGACTCAGGAATCTTGTATTTGGAAATTAAGAAAGTACTTCAGTGAGTAGTTTATTAAGTGTGCTGTCTGGAGGAAGCCAGGTTGATAATCCTACATTAGAAAGAATGAAATAAACTTGTTCCAGTCTTAATTGCTTTTTCATTATAGTTGATGTATAAACCAAACAAATGCACTGGCTTTTGTCCTTTTCTGAATATATAACTATTTCTGCAGTAGAACAGGTTCAGTATGACGCATAGATTAATACTGACAAAAACAGGCCTTTCGGAGATCTTCTAGAAACATATACAATTATGACAGGGATAGATAAGATAGAGGCAGGAAAGTTGTTTCCACTGGTAGGTGAGACTAGAACTAAGGGACATAGCCTCTAGATTCCGGGGAGTAAATTTAGGATGGTGATGAGGAGGAAGTGCTTTTCTCAAAGAGTGGTGAATCTGTGAAATTCTCTGCCCAATGAAGCAGTGTTATGCTGACCATCATGGACACATTATGGTGGCATGGTAACGTAATGGTGAGCACAATGCTTTACAGTACCAGTGACTGGAGTTCAATTCCTGCTGCTGCCTGAAAGGAGTTTGGACATTCTCCCCATGACCATGTGAGTTTTCTTAGGGTGCTCTGACTTCCTCCCACAGTCCAAAGACGTATCGGTTGGTAGGTTAATTGGTCATTGCAAATTGTCTCATGATTAGGCTAGAATTAGAACAGAAGTTTCTGGGCAATGCGGCTCAAAGGGCCTGAAAGGCCTATTCTATGTTGTATCCCAATAAACAAATAAACGTTACTACTAGTTTATTTTCCTATTAACCCCTTAAGAATAAGATCATAAGACATAGGAGCAGAATTGGACCATGTCTGCTCTGTCATTCTATCATGGCTGATTTATGACCCCTCCCAACACCATTCTCCTGCCTTCTCCTGATAACTTTTGATGTCTTTACTAATCAAGAACTTATCAGCCTCCACATTAAATATACCCAATGACTTGACCTCCACAACCATCTATGGCAATCTACCAGTCACACTAGGGACAATCTGGTGTGAAAAATTATCTGACTGACACACTTGTCTTTGTAATGCTGGAGGAAATGCAGACTCTGTACCAGTAATATTCTTACCTCCTGCCAGACTATCCCACAGTGCTCCTCCGACACCTCATCCAAGCATTGTCATTCCCTTTCCTGCCCATATCTCACAGATGCCATCTGCTGCAAGCAACTGGGTACTGAATCTGCTTTGTCTCACTTCTATCATGCCTCGTTTCTCTTCCACTGTATTTATTTCATTGTGTCCTGGACTCTTCCTCAGGTCAACCACAAGCATTCAAAGACCAGTACTAGTGCCATGACAGACGTGGCCAAACCAGGCCTGCACGTGATTTACTTATGAGCCGGTGCATGGTTGTGCAACGGCACATCTGCAGAAGATAATGTTTTCTGAATAGTTGTTATCAAGAGATGAAGCTTGTAATGTATGGGTCTATTTCTTTTAGTGCATTGACTCCCCTTAGCACTAATTATTGACTGATAACTTATGCATGCGCATTGATTTGTTACTCTCTCTGCAAAGTGAGTATACATGTTAACTTCACCTCTGTGTGTGCCTTTATTTATTTGATATGTAGTTGTACAGATACAACAAATTGGTGATGACTACGAACCTGAACATCAACAGATATCACCAGATGCACCGACAGTTACGAGGCAATAGAATTCGGAAGAAAGGAGAGAGACAGTGAGAGGATAGAGCGAACTGAACCGGTACAGTGATGGAGAAGATGGTCACGGATGCTGGAAAAGGACGCGTGAGTAATAGTGCACGGTACACAGTGAGAGACACACAAGCAAAGCTAGGGTGAAAATAATGTGATGATGCCCTTAGTCAGGAAAGTTGATGAATTTGATAGTGCTAATGAGTAACGGGAATCGTATATCGAGAGAGCTGAGCAGTACTGTAATGCTAATGACATGGATGAGGTAAAGGAAGTCTTCACAAATAGAACATACAGGCTCTTATGCAAGTTAGTAACTCCCAAAAAGTCAGCAATCAAGCCGTTTGATAAAATTGTTTGATAAAATCACCTAGTCCAAAACTGTTAGTAATAGCTGAGAGATTCAGATTTCACAAAAGGAACCAATCAAAGGATGAAAGGATTTCTGAATTCATTGCAGAACTGCACAAACTTTCCCAATACTGTGACTTTAGAGATGGACTTTCTGTTGGCTTGTCTCTGGTATATATAGTCAAAACACTCAAAAGAGGCTACTGTCAGAAAGAGACCTAACATTAGAATAGGCATTGGCCACTCCAATATCATTAGAGATTGCCAAGGATGCAGCAGAACTACAGAAAAATTTGATTAGAATGTGAACACACAAAAGGTCCCTGAATGGGTCAAAAAGCCAACAGTGTTATTGATGTGGCAAATCCTCCCATGGTGCAAGTAACTGTTGGTTCAAAGAAAAAGTTTACAAGAATTGTCACTGTCAAGGCCACATAGAGAGAGTGTGCAAGTCGGACAAAAAGCACAAGCAAAGAGAAAATGCACACAGTGAAAAGTTTCAAACTCAAAACTAAACAAATGCATAAAGTGACTAAATTTGAAATTGAATCAGATTACAGTCTGACAAAGGTGAGCTGTCATTCCTAGATCTGTATAGCATTACTGAAAATGATCGCAAAGTCATATGGATTCGGAAAACTGAAAATGGAATTGGATACATGGTTAGCTTTGCCTGTAATTTCACAGGCTGACTACAACAGACTAAGCTACCATTAGAAAAGACCTCGTAATGTTATAGACCTATAGAGGTGAGAAAGCTTCTCCCAAAGGCAAAATGAAAGCGAATCTGACATATGGAGGCCAAACACAGCATCAAAGCTTTATATGTCGAAAAGTGGAGGGCCAGCACTTTTCGGATGTGAATGGTTGAGAAATATCCAGCTAGACTGGTACTCAATCAAAGCTCTCAGTGTGGCATCAACAGGCAACTGCAGCCCAAATGGTAGCACTAACCAGAGGCTGGCACAGCTGCTCAATGCTAATGAGAAGGTGTTTGAGAAGGGTGTCAGTAGACTCAAAGGCATGAAGACCAGAATTGAACTGAATGAAATAGCAACACCAAGATTCCATAAAGCATGTCCAGTGCCTTACACACTATGTACTAAAGTGAATGCTGAACTTCAGAGTTTGGAGGCATCTGGAATTCTCTCCAAGGTTTAGTGGAGCAATTGGCCCGTTCCTATCCTCCTGCTGATTAAGAAAAGGAAGGCTGGAGCTGTTTGCATATGTGAGGACTTCAAAATGAGCATCAGTCCTGTGCTGTGTACTCTGCAGTATCCCCTGCCACAAAGAGAAGACATTTTTTCATCTTTGGCAGGTGGAGAGAGGTTCTCAAAGATTGTCTCATCTCAAGCCTATCTGCAAATGGAGTTTGAGGAGTCAAGCAAAAAGTTCCTCACAATCAACACTCACAAGGAACTGATCCAGTATAATCATCTCATCTTTGGCATCGCATCAGCTTCAGCAATCTCTGCCCATCAGTCCCCTTATGGCATTGGTGCTCTTTTGTCACAGACTATGAAAGATAGATCTGAACACCCTATTGCATTTGCTTCAAGGTCACTGATGAATGCAGATCACAGATCAACTGAGAGGCCCTTAGTCTAGTATAGGGAGTAAAGTGGTTCCACCACTACCTTGATGGACAAAAGTTTATTCTAGTGACAGACCTCAAACCCTTGTATCCATTTGCAGTCCAACTGAGGAAATCCCAGTGATGTCCGCTGCCAGATTGCAATGTTGTGCACTGTTCCTAGGAGCCCACTCTTATGACATAGAGTTCAAGCATACCAATCAACACAGCAAAGCTGATAGCTGGTCACGTCTTCCACTGTTGGCAACTGAAGTAGGAAAGTCTTCATTCTGTGGCCGATCAGAGGTATTCTACACAGCATTGGTGGACCAGCTGCCGGTAACAAATTCTGAAATACAAAGAGAGACAAGGAATGACCCGACATCGTCAAAAGTCTATGGCATCACCTTTCAAGGATGGCCAGCTCATGGTAATCCTATGTTTCCAGAGTTCTCAGTGAGACAAGACCAACTGTTCTGTATGTCAAAGAACCTTGATGTGTGGATCTTGTGTTGTGGTTTCCTCTAAACTACGCACCAGAGTGTTAGAGAATTTGCATGAAGGACACCTGGGTACAATCAAGATGAAGAGTCTCGTCCAGAGCGATGTGTGATGGCTGGAAATAAAGAGACAGATTGAAGACTTGATCGAGAGCTGTTTGGGATGCCACAAAATTCACCTGTATACTCGTGGGAGTGGCCGTCTTCACCATGGCAAACGGTGCACATTGACTTTGCTGGTCCACTCATGAACTCCATGTTTCTGATTGGACAAAGTGGACGATTTCCTTTCTGTGTATCAGAACTTTGTTCGTGCAATGGCAAATCAAACACCTACAATGCTGTTCATAAGCAGGAATCTGAGATCTTGTGTAGACCAGATTACAGAACGAAGTGCAGAATAAACAGTTCAGCCATTTGCCAACTAAATCGGCAAGGAGCTTTGAGGTTGGAAGGAAGTCCTAGCAGATGCTGGAGATCATACATAGAGAGATCATGTGAACAAGGTACTGGATTCTTAGGCAAAGAACACACCTAAATTAACTGCATCCAACAAGGTGGGCACATTACAGCCACCAGACTGGCCTCCCAGTGATGATCATGTCACTGACAGCAAAGTGACTCAGGAAACTGAGAAAATTGTCTTTGACAAGACACTGGCCACTCTACAAGTCTAAAGGTTCTATTCTGAAAGAAACAGAGCACCATGCAAAGATTGAATCTTTTGTATAGTGAAGGTAGTTATGGACTATTATTGTGAGAGCACGTTTATTTGAATATCAGTTGTTAAAGGGAAATTGAATGTTTTCTTACATATACATTATTCTAAAAGGGGAGGAAGTTTAATGTATGGATCTATTTCTTCTAATACAATGATTCTTCTTAGCACTAATTATTGATAACTTACACATGTGCATTGATTTGCTGCTTTCTATGTAAAGTGAATGCACTAGTTAACTTCTCGGATTGCATACCTTTATTTATTTGATATGTGGTTGTACAGACTCAACAAAGTTCAACGCCTGAAGAATGCAGTAGCAGGTAACAAAGAAAATATAGATAGGAATAACCAAATTGCCTATTTGCTCTTACAATGGCCTTTCAAAGTTCAAAGTAAAAAGTACACTTATTATCAAAGTAAGTATAAATTATACATCTCATCTCCTTACAGGCAACTAGAAAACCAGAAACCCGAAAGTACTCATTAATAAAAGACTAACAAACACACAATTCGCAGAGATAAAGAGAGAGTGAGAGAGAAAAAAAGCACAAATCATGTGAACAATAAAAGCAAGCGATAGCGTTCAGAACTAAAGTGGGTCCATAGGTTGCACCTGAGCTTCTTGTAGGGTTCTGGATCACTGGACCTGAACAGCAAAAGTCTAACCCTCATAAGACCACAGATGATAACCCAGATAAGATCACAGCAGATGCCCACTTTACATTACTTCTCATGGTAGTGTTACCACAACAATATTGGACCTGGAGGATGTTGCTGCTGACTGTAACACTTGGCGACAGCTGTGTAGGGATGGGGTTCGTACTTTGGAGATGGAAAGAACAACCAGAAGACAGCAGAAGAGAGCCAGGAGAAATGCAGCCATGGTTGTCATCACTACCATCACTACCACATATACATGTCCCACCTACAATAGAACTTGTGGGTCCAGGATAGGACTGTATAGTCATCAAAGATCTCACCGTTAAAGGAGTGGATGTTGTCATCGGATTCCAATGGACAACCGAAGAAGAAGATTGACTCAACACTATGATGTTCTAATCTGATTCGTTAATTTCTTTGGGGAAAAAAACTTGGAAGTGATAGAATTCAGATAGTTTAATTGCCCCTATTGTTTGTGGAGATAGGAGTCAAAGGGACTGAAAAAATGTTGTCAAAGGAACCTTGATTGCTTATAACAATGGGTTCCATCGATTGATTATAATGAAGGCACAGTGCACGTGGAGGGGAGGCTTGAATGCTGGGTTCAATGATTAGTGATGTTAATTAAGTGGAGCACTGTCTCATTCTTGGTTTTGAGAATGTCTACATGCAAGGATTGAGACTTTACTTCAGGGTGTCATATTGCAGGTACTATCAATCATTGGTTTGCGTGAAAGTGCAAGAAATTGGTTGAAGGCCAGCGATCCCTGAGGGCAGAGGTCTGGTTGGCAGGTGCAGAGGATGTGGACCTATCAGGTCCAAGGATAAGGGTTGGTGACCACCAAAGTTGACGAGTCCGAGGGTTGGAGGTCCTTGCAGGCAGATCCAAAAGCCTGAGATCTGTTGGCAGGTCTGGATGCCGGACTCCAGTGGTCCCCAAGGCACTGGGGATGAAGACCAGCATTACCCACAGTCAAGGACAGCAGCCAGTGGGTTTGAAGATGAGGGCCAGTGATCCACAATGGGGGTGGGTGGGGTTTGTAAGGGGCTTGTTTTGCTGTTGTTGTGTGTCTGTCTTATTGTATGTTGGCTGAGTGTTGTGAACAGTCTTCTGAACAGTATGGGCATGCTATTCTGGCACCAGAAGCGTGACTACCCTGGCGGGTTGTCCCCAGCATGAAGTTTTGGTTGTTACTGCAAATGATACATTTCACTCTGTGTTCCGATGTATAATAAACAGAAACTAAACTAAGTTTTAAGAAGAGCATGGAGAGTTAATGCAATAAACTACCTTCAAATGATGTAAGTGTTTTGGAAAGTTAGAAGCTACAGATGTTTCCATCCTGACCCTTAGTGCCAGTGGGAGACAGTCTCAATAGAACACATCTCAAAACCTAGAAGAAGACCTCAAGCTTCTATCTCGTAAATTAGTTCCTGAAGGGCAGTTGGAAAATGCATAGAATTACTGCAGCACTTGAAATTGTTGAATCTCATAAGCAAAACAAATAATTTGGCTGAGCAGAATCCAAGTTGCTAACTGATATAATTGGTCCCATAGCGTTTGTTGGCCATTCCTGCAGATTAACTTTCTAGTCATTATGGCAATTATTGAATGCCTACTAATTGTGTTGAGATCATTCAGTAATACTAATGCAAGCCTACCCTTCAATTCACACTCTCCTCTATTTAGCATACCCAGATAGAAGACGATCCTCTATTATTGCATGAAGGATAGCAGGAGAATTCTCCGTGGAAGCTTATCCATCAAACACCATCTCTAAAACTGAATATCTGTTTAGTTAGCACATATTTTAATGACAGATTGCTATGCACAGCCTGACGTCCCTTGTTTTTCAGACATCACAACAGTGGCTCCACACACCAACATACTTCATCAGTGCAAAGTGGTTTAGACATGAAGGGTGCTGTATAAATACACATGATCTCCTTCCCATCTGGTTAGTGCTGAGGAAATCAGAATCAGGTTTGTTATCACTGACATATGTGGTGAAATTCCTTGTTTTGAAGCAACAGTACAGTGCAATACATACAACATTACTGTAGGTGACAATCCAAAATATAAAAATAAATAAATGAATAATGCGAGCAAAAAAGCAAGTCGATTTCATGGGTTCATGGACTGTTCAGAAATCTGATGGCAGAGGGGAAGAAGCATTTCCTAAAAGATTGATGGTAGCAATGGTGAGGGTCCTTAATGATAGATGTCACCTCCTTGAGGCATGCCTTTTGAAGATGTCCTCGATGGTGGGGAGGCTTGTGCCCATGATGGAGCTGCTTGAGTTTACAACCATCTGGAGCTTTCCTTGACCCTTTGCACTGGAGCCTCTGAACCAGTCAGTCTGATCTCCTCCGTACATCCTCCATAGAAGTTTGCTAGAGTCTAAAAGGGTGACTGACACTAGTCAAAGAGAAATAGTAAACCATGAAACATTGAACATTACCGCATGCCAAGCATGATGAAAAATTAAACGAATCGCTCCTGCCTGCACGTGCTCCATATCCCTCTATTCCCTGCATACTCATGGGCTTATCTTTTGAATATCTCTACAGTTGTCATAAGGGGGGCTTTGGGAGCGGACCCAAATGCAAGACACAGACACTGAACTACCGGGAACAGGACTAGGCATGAGAAGGAAGCAAGGAAAGTGGGAAAGAAAGGACGCTGGACATGACACAGGCCCTGGACGAGACAAGGATTCCAGGCCTGGGCTAGGACCTTACTAGGATAGCGGAACCAGGACATGGAACTGGGAACTAGGAGCCTGGGCTAGGACTCCGAGCCAGAGATTGGACAAGGACCCAGAACCTGGGTCTTGACTCGGGCTCAGACTCCAGAACCCGGCGAGGACAAGACATGGCTACAGGATGAGGAGTGGCAACAGGACTGGATGTGAGACTCCTGGACAGGACAAGGGAACCCCAGCACTGGGCTGGGCAAGGTACTCCTGGGCTGGGTGAGGCACATGGACAAGACGAGAACACAAAGCCATGGCTTGGACAGGACAAGGTCCTAGAACGTGGCTAGGACTGGACGAGACCCCGAAGCCTTGACTTGGTCGAGGGAGAGACAGGAACATGGAACACCGAGCCAGGACCCCTCCTTGGGTACAGGACGTAGGGCCGGGACTCATTACACAGAATACAGAATATGACAAGACAGTTCCCAACACTAGGTAGCGGCAGATGGCCAGATCTACCTTACGAAGACATGGATACAGAAACAGTTCAAAACAACAAAAGATAGTTCCTATCTTGCTGCGGTGGTTGAACTTGACAGCAGTAAAGGTGAGACGAGGCGAGGCTCCAGATGGAAGGTGAGGGGAAGGGATACAGACAGGAGGCTTGGACAGGAACAATCCAGCCCAGAGGCTGAATCTTGAAGCTATTTATGAAGCCAGCCCAAATGAGAATCAGCTGCCTCAACAGAAACTGGGGGAAACATAGAAAACCTGGAATAAGGAATATGAACTGGACCGTGAACCGGAATGCGGACGTCACGGACCGGACCATGACAACAGTATCTGCTTCCACAACCACCCCTGCACTCTACTCCAAGCATCTGCTAGTCTCTGTGTCATCAAATTTGCCTTTCTAAACTTTCCCCTCTCACCTTAAAGTTATGCCCTCCTGTACTTTTCAGTTCTACCCTGGGAAAAAGATTCTAGCTGTCCACCCTATCTTTGCTACTCATAACTTTATAAACACCCCTCAGCATTGGACCCTCCAGAAAAAAAAACAATCATGTTTGCCCAATTGTTCCTTGTAGCTTGGGAAATCTGGAGAAACATTACACCAAAGCTCCACAGATGAGGCTGGTGAGAGGGTCTGTTGACCTGTATGAATTCAGCCGTCACGCTGAGCTTGGCGGGTGGCACGAAGCAGGTTTCTGATTATCCCACCAGTCCCTGGCACATCCTACAGGCTTACAGAAAGCATGGAGCCCATGAGTACACATGGCGTAGCTCTACTCTCTCTGAGTGGATCGGGTTGCAGCAACTGTTGTCAGATCACACAGTCGTCAAAGGAGAGAAAGGAGCCTCACAAAGGCTTTGCAGTATGGGCAGGGCTTAAAATAATAGTCCCAAACTTGAAAGTGGAATCAAGAAGCTGGGAATTTTATAATTCTTTTCTATCTAGAATTGCAGTTAGAATTACAGTATTTATTACACCCATAGCCAAGCCAGGCTGTGAAAGGAGGAGTGTTGGGCATGGGGCTAGCAAACCCATTCTGTAAAAACCCAGAACTACAGAAACACCAATCGAAGCTCCAAACTCCTCACTCCTGGGATCTTTGCCTCAAAGACATGAACTCGTGTGGTGAAAAAGAAGCTACGGCGCCAATTGGTCTGGGACCGAGACTCAGGTCAGCAGCCGGCAGCTGACACCCCAATATGGACGATGGGCTTAAGACCAAGTTTTCCAACTTTGAGTGTTCACTGTTAGTATCAGTACTATTTGTTGTTGGTAACCATTATGTTCCGCTCCAATAGTTTGCTTTTTGTTCTGGATGAATACCAAATTCATCCAGACTTTCAAATCCCCAGGCCATTTTCCAACCAATGAAGTTATTTTTGAAGTTTAGTCATTGCTGTAAATGCTGTACTATTGCACTGAAATTATGCACGGACAGAAATGTGGTAAGTACAAAATCTGTTCTAATGATAATAACTGAAGGAGAGAGGTTGGCCAGAAATACAGAGCTCCGCTGCAAACAGAAACCACAGAATAATTTGTCCAGTAGGTAGGGTATAGTGGGCCTTGGTTTAATGTTGCCCTCAGTATTACAATGAACTTCAATTGAACCATACAAAAGCCCTCCCCACCACTGAGCACATCTGCAAAGAGCACAGCGTCCATCATCAAGGATCCCCGTCATCCACGCTCTCTTCTCACTGTTGCCCTCCGGAAGGAGGTACAGGAGCCTCCGCTCCCACACCACCAAGTTCAGGAGTGGTTATTGCACTTCAATGGTCAGGCTCCTGAGTATTGTTAATTTAATTTAATTTTGATTCATTTTAATTTCAGTTGACATACAGCATGGAATAGGCCCTTGTGACCCTTCAAGCATGCCAACAAGCAACCTCTAGCCTATTCACAGGACAATTTACAATGACCAATTAACCTACCAACTGGTATGTCTTTGGAATGTGGGAGGAAACCAGAGCACCCAGAGGAAACCCACGGGGTCACGGAGAATGTGGAAACTCCTTATAGACAGGGGGGAGAATTGAAACCCAGTTGCTGGGACTATAAAGTATTGTGCTAACCATTATGTCACTGTGCCGCCCCTTAAGCTAACCAGCATGGATAACTTCACTCACCACAACATGTCTGCAAGAAAATTAATCTCAAAGTTGTATATGGTGGCATGTATGTACTTTGAAACTTTAAAACCTACCACACCAATGTGAATAGCACCACTGATTCAGAGATAATACCTTTTGCAGTTATGGACAGGTTATAGCCCTGATACCAGACATTGATTGGAGTTTACAGTATGCCTGTGGAAGCAGGCAGAACTTTCTAAGATGGTAAATGTCTTATAGTAATGAGGCATTTTCTCAGGAACATCAGAATGTAACCATGGACTCCTGAAGTTTGGTGTTTTCTTTCGACAGGGAAAAGTAGGCAAGAAATCACCTTGGATAATGCAGCATTCATTTCGTACCACACTGACATGTCTTATCTTCTCAACGCACATACACATCTGTGGCACAGCTAGAAGCCAGCCCGGAAGCAAGTGTGCAACCCACTGATTCCTAGACTGGTTTCTGCTCTGAATGAATGCCTTTACTCTACATCCCATCGTCTTCTGGTCTCTATAGGAATGGAATCAGCACTTTATCGCATTAGTGACCAATCAGCATATTTGCAGCAGTTTCCATCAGGAGCCTAATAAACTCCCATGAGTCTGTGTGATGAGGCAGCCTTCGCTGAGCAACAGTCAGTCTGCGGCCCTCTCACTCTGCGTTGCCATGGATTTAGATATGCTGCAAAATGATAAAATGATCAGAATGAGACAACACTCCAAAGCCAAACATTGAATATTAATGAGATTCATATCTGTACCTAAAACATTCCAGCCAATCCAACTTCATTATTTGATGAATAATTAATAAATCTACAGGGCTGGTGAAAACCCTGTATTCATCCTGCAGTGTATTAACATCGCAGCGAACAGTGCAGATTGAAATATCCCTGAGGTGGAGGCATGGCTTGTCACCGTGCAGAAAGAATGGGAGGTGCTACTCTGGCTAGGTTGAGCACAGAGTCAAGGTGACTAGAAGCACAGGGGTAGAGGGGAAGGGCTAAGGAAGGGCTAAGAGCTAATGTGTGCTTATAAACCAAATTACTGGGAAGAATATATGCTCAGTGGCTGCTTTATTTGGTACACCTGTACACCTGGTTGTTTATACAAATACCTAATCAGCCAATCATGTGGCAGCAACTCAAGTAGAAAAGCTTGCAGACACAGTCAAGAGGTTCAGTTGTTGTTCAGATTAAACACCAGAACTAGGGAGAAATGTGATCTAAGTGACTTCGACTGCAGAATGATTGGTGGTTTCAGCATCTCGGGAACAGCTGGTCTCCTGCGATTTTCACGCGTAACTGTCTCTGGAGTTTACAGAGCATGGTGCAAAAATCTAAAAAAAACAGCATCCAGGGAGCAGCAGTTCTGTGGGCCAAAACGCATTGTTGATGAGAGAGGTCGGAGGAGAATGGCCAGACTGGTTCAAACTGACAGTAGCTCAGATAAGCACGTTATAACAGTGGCGTGCAGAAGGGCGTCCCTGAATTTCCAACATTTCAAACCTTGAAGTGGATGGGCTATAGCAGCAGAACAACAAGCCGGGTTACACCAGGTACCTAATAAAGTGGCCACTGAGTGTATGTCATGACTCTAACAAACTGCCATAATCAGTCAAAAGTCCTCAAGGCCATTTGAAGTGAAGCAGACAGAACAAAAGACAATTTTCACACAGAACAAATTCTGCACAAACAATGTCCAGACAGACTGCTATTAATGATAATCAACAGAACTACAGACACTATAAATCTGAAGCCAAAACATAAAATGTTGGAGAAACTGAATGAGTCAGGTGGCATCTGGAGAGACAGTAACAGAGTTAGACCTTGGAATGGTACGGAAGTACAGGCCCATTGGCCCACAATGTCACAAGGTGGGGGCAAGGGTGCTGGGAGAGGACCCACAAGCAGGACACAAACACGTCTTTCTTAGGTTCAATAAAATAGCATTTATTACTCGCTACACAGAGAACCGGGAGGTCAAGGAGGACAAAGAGGAACATGAACCTCGGACTAGGAGACTAGGGACTGGGACCATGGCGGACCTTGGACTTGGAGACAGGGAACTTGGATCATCGCGGCCATGACTGGGACCCTGGGGACTGGGACCGCCACGGACCTTCAACTTGGAGACTGGGAACTTGGATCGCCGCGGACCTTGGACTTGGACACTGGAACTTGGATCGCCGTGGACCTTCGACTTGGAGACTGGGAACTTGGATTGCCGCAGCCAGAATGTGGACACCAAACACAGGACAGGAATGTCGAGTCAAGGACTCCGCCTTCAACTCAGGCACCGAGCCAGGACTCTTCTTTGAGGGATAGACACGGACACTGGGCATGAACATCGACCCAGGACTCTGCCTTCAACTCACACCTGGCAGTTTGACCTTGCCCAGACCCACTCTAGCGAAGGAAGGTGAATTGCTGGCACTCCGATGCGGGCTGGATAACTCTGGCTTGTCGTAGCGACGGCGACTTGCTAACGCTTCCTAACACTCTCGCCCCAAATGGCTAAAGCCAGGGGCTTATAAGCTGCTGGTTCGGGTTGAGAGTAGATTACCTTAATGGCCAAGCTCAAGGGACACGTGAAACGGAATTAGAAGGGAACAAGGAGTCGATGGTCCAGATCATAATGCAACCTAACTAAATTTAAAGAGGAACCGATCCGGACCATGACACACAATGTTATGCCAATCAATGTAAACCTATTCCAAGATCATTCTAACTCTTCCCTCCTACATAGTCCTCCATTTTTCTTTCATCCATGTGCTTACCTAAGTGTTTCTTAAATGCCCCTAATATATCTGCTTCTACCACCACCTCTGGTAGTGAGTTCCATGTATCTAACATTCTCTATGTAAAAAACCTAGCTCTGATATCTCCCATATACTTTCCTCCTATCACCTTAAAATTATTGTATGCCCCTTCATATTAACCATTTCCACTCTGGGAAAAGGTCTTTGACTATCCACTCAATCTATGCCTTTAATCATCCTGTGCACTTCTATGAAGTCACCTCTCATCCTCCTTCACTTCAAAGAGAAAAGCCCGAGCTCACTCAACCTATTCTCATGACCTGTTATCCAGCCAGCATCCTGGTAAATCTCCTCTGCACCCTCTAAAGCTTCCATATCCTTCCCAAAGAGAATTGACCAGAATTGAACACAATACTCTAAATGTGGTCTAACCAGAGTTTTATAGAGCTGCAACATCATATCATGACTCTTGAACTCAATTCCATGAATAATGAAGGCCAACACACCATATGCCTTCTTAACCATCCTATCAATTTGTGTGCAAACTTTGAGAGATCCATAGACTTGGACCCCAGATGTTTAAGTTCAAAGACCCTTCATCAGAACTTGAAAAAAAAAGCTTATCTTTCAGTTTAAGTTAGAGACATAGAAGCATAGAAAACCTACAGCAAAATACAGGCCCTTCAGCCCACAATGCTGTGCCAAACATGTACTTTCTTTAGAAATTACCTAGGGTTACCCATAGCTCTCTATTTTTCGAAGTTGCAGAGATGTTGGGTGGAGAGATGTCTAGGATCAAAGGAGAAATATGTGTAAAAGCATGAGGCTGTGTCACATTGGTTAACGGAGACAGTTATGTGGTGAAAAGAAGTGTAATCACCCATGATGGCTTGAAATATCTGATTCCACTCGCTCACCCTTTCCCTCTGAACCTGCAAACATTTTTCCTTCAAGTACATATTTATCCAATTCCCTTCTTCAACCTGTTTTGTTGTCGACCAGTCTTCCAAATCAATCAGATGTGAATTCGATTGTAGAAATCTGAAACGCTCTCTGGCAAAAAGCTACTGAGGTTGGGAGGTCAATCAACTATCTGGAAAGCCGACTTGCTAACAGATTTTTGGTAGGTGGTGGTGTTAAGAATTACAGAACCAAGACTTGGAAATGGAATCAAGATATAGATTGAATGATCTGAAATAACCTGGCTAGGCAAAATACTTGATATCTCTTCTAATCTCATGCCCATATTCAACTTCAAGTTCAAGTTTAATTGTCATTCAATCATACACATATACACAACAAAATGAAACCACTCCCCTGGGCCAAAGTACAAAACACAGTACAAGCAGTCACATGCAGCACATATATGTAGTTATGATAGCACATACAGTCACAAAATTATATTAGCACAAGTCCCTGAGTGTTATGGCCTGAAGACTGATGGAGCAGGGGATGTTGTCCTGCAGCCATGTTCCTGCAAGAGCAAGCATGCAGCAGTTCCTCATCTCCTGCACCCACAGATAAGTAACCCAGCTTGTCTTCCAGAGAGCAGCACAGATAGGAGAGCCAGCTTGCAGGGTCCAGATCCCAACCCAGCATAAATTGCCGTGACTCTGTTCTATGGTGCCTTCTCCCTGGTGTAACAGGTGTCACTACAGCTTGAGGACCTGGTCCTTCCAGCGCAATAACAACGTTGGGCCTTTCTTCTGCCCCTACATCAGTTTTAATGACGGTGATTCTGTTTTCAAGAAATGGTGTCAACTTAACTCAGTAGTGGCATCTTCTGCGTGGTCCTGTGCTGCTGACAACCGTAGTCTTTCTTTTGATCCTTCTGCAAGGATTGTCACCTTGTTGTATTGGAGAGTCCTGAGATCCCAAGAGCGATGACTTCTGGAGTTTCACCATCTGGTGCTGAGCTCCTGGTAGGGTCACCCACGGCAGTGAAGTCAAAGAGGAGGTTCCAGACAAAGAGTGATCCAATACAGATATCAAAGGTGGAGCTCACGGAAAGCGATGACACAGCACAACAGAAGTGAAGGCAGAGGAAGGCTCCCTCATCATCGTGCATCCCATGCCACTGGACCCTGACCACAATCTGTCAAGAATCTTATGGTGGGTGCCAATGCATTAGCCTCCTGACATGAAGCAATGTCACACAAAGGCATTCTCCGTTAAGGTAATCCACCCTAAACAATTGAATTGAATTGACTTTATTTCTTGCATCCTTCACATACATGAAAAGTAAAAATCTTCACATTACATCTCCATCTAAATGTGCAATGTGCAATCATAGTAATTTATAATAAATAGTACACTCAAGTCAGCGTGAGTTCATCAGACTGATGGCCTGGTGGAAGAAGCTGTCCCGGAGCCTGTTGGTCCTGGCTTTTATGCTGCGGTATGGCTTATCAGATGGTAGCATTGGAATAGATTGTAGTTGGGGTGAATTGGGTCCCCTATGATCCTACGAGCCCTTTTCACACACCTGTCCTTGTAAATGCCCTGAATTATGGGAAGTTCACAACTACAGATGCACTGGGCTGTCCGCATCACACTCTGCAGAGTCCTGTGATTGGGGAAAGTACAGTTCCCATACCAGGCAGTGATGCAGCCAGTCAGGATGCTCTCAATTGTGCCCCTGTAGAAAGTTCTTAAGATTTTGGGGCCCATACCAAACTTCCTCAACCATCTGAGGTGAAAGAAGCACTGTTGTGCCTTTTTCACCACACAGCTGGTGTGTACAGACCACGTGAGGTGCTTGGTGATGTGGATGCAGAGAAACTTGAAGCTGTTTGCCCTCTCAACCCCAGATCCATTGATGTCAATAGGGGTTAGCCCATCTCCATTCCTCCTGTAGTCCACAACCAGCTCCTTTATTTTTGTGACATCGAGGGAGAGGATGTTTTCTTGACACCACTGTGTCAGAGAGGTGACTTCTTCCCTATAGGCCACCTCATTATTGTTTGACATTAGGCCAATCAATGTAGTGTTGTCAGCAAATTTAATTAGAGATTGGAGCTGTGGGTGGCTACACAGTTATGGATATACAGAGAGTAAAGGAGGAGACTCAGTATGCAGTCCTGAGGGGCTCCTGTTTTGAGAGTCAGAGGGTTGGAGATGAGGGAGCCCACTCTTACAACCAGCTGGTGATCTGACAGGAAGTCCAGGATCCAGCTGCACAAGGCAGGGTCAAGGCTGAGGTCTCTGAGCTTCTTGTTGAGCCTGGATGGAATTATGGTGTTGAATGTTGAACTGTAGTCCAAGAACAGCAGTCTTGCATAAGCATCTTTCTTCTCCAGATATAAAAGGACAGTACATAGAGCAGTGGCTATCATGTCATCTGTTGATCAGTTGTGTCTGTAGGCAAATTGTAGGGGGTCCAGTTTGGGTGGTAACAAGCTGCAGATGTAATCCTTGACCAGCCTCGGAAACCTTTTAGGAGAACACCATACTCGACTCAAATGATCTTATTACTGCTTCCTCTTTGAGATCCACATGCCTCAGGTTGGAGGTGGTGAGTTGGAGCTGTCCCAATGTTCCTGAGAGAGCAGCTGGGTCTCTGCACTGAGAGAGTCCTTCTCTTCCATGGTGGCCCACTGGAGTGCCAGGATCTGGGCTCCCTTCGGGAGTCAGTGTCAGACAGCCATGCTGGGAGACACACATGAACCTGAGACTGGCAAGCAACAATTCTGGGACAGCAGCAGATCAGGAATCAGAATCAGATTTAATATCACCAGCATGTGTCATGAAATTTGTTAACTTTGCGGCAGCATTACAATACAATGCATTATAGTACGGAAAAAAAATGTGAAATACAGTAACTATATATATATATATAATAAAAACAGTCAAATTAAATAAGTATTACTAAAACTAGAGATAAAAAAGTAGTGAGGTAGTGTTCATGGATTCAATGTCCATTCAGAAATCAGATGGCAGAGGGGAAGAAGTAGTTCATGACTTGCTGAGTGGGCGTCTCTCCTTCTCCTGATGGTAGCAATGAGAAGATGTCCTGGGTGATGAGGGTCCTTAATGATAGGCACGGCCTTTTTGAGGTACCGCTCCTTGAAGATGTCTCAAGGATCAAGGATCAATCCCATGTACATTTACAAGTGTTAGGAATTTGTTATTTACTTATTGAGATGCCTTTCGAGCCATGCCACCCAGCAACCCCCCTGATTTAATCCTGTTTACAATTACAATTTACAGCGACCAATTAACCCACCAACTGGTACATTTTTGCACTGTGGAAGGAAACCAGAGCACCTGGAAGAAATGCACATAGTCACGGGGAGAACGTACAAACTCCTTACTCCTGGCGGGAATTGAACCTGGGTCATCTGCATTGTAAAGCGTTGTGCTGCCGTTTTGTTGTGTTGGTGTATATGCAACAAAAGACAACATTCAACAATTACAAAGAATAAAGAATTACATAAAAATCAAGTTACAGGTTAAAATACAGAATGAAATGTGCATAAGTACATAAATACCAGAATGGATTTACAATGTAAACAGAATTAGAAAAAGTGCAGTGCACTTTACAATACAGTGCAGTGATTGAGCTAGTAGATAGAAGAGATGGGGGTGGCTACCCAGAATGGTTGATCAGATCAACTACCTTGGGAAAAAAATTTCAAGATAGCATGAAGTTATTGGCTTAATAGCCCAATGTGATATCTAATTCTGGGGCAGACCAATGTGTGCCTGGGGCACCTTCGCAGGTGGGCAGCTGAAAGAAAATGGTGCTTAGACACATGAAAATGAACATATTTCAGACAATTGGGGTTTCTTTGTATTTGCATTTAACTCTCTTCCTTTTGTTTCAGTCTTGTCAATTCTTGATTGAAGTACAGCGGACAACAATGCTCCCTGCTTAATCGCAGTCCATGTTCTGGGAAATAAGACTAGTGATTTGGATAAACATTGTTAAAGGAACAGCAGTTCTAGGTTACTGCTTTTGAGTTGCAGTCTTGGTGTTAGATTTTTTAGTTTGTTAGTTTGAGAGTTTTTCGTTAGCAGCCTGTAGGTCTAGCATAGATTATTTTCCTTCATTCTGCACAGTTCCTGCCAAAACTCAGTCCACGACTGTGTCCCTCTCTCTGAACTCGGACCAACACTGCACTTCTGTCACTGTGGAGGGAATGGACAGACGATGTTTCAGGGTGAGAATCCTTTATCAGGACTGGGAGTCCCTCCGGTACCTAACAAAGTGGCCGTGGTTTTCTGCTGCTGTAGCCCATCCACTTCAACGTTCGACATATCGTGTGTTCAGAGATGCTGTTCCACACACCACTGTTGTAACATGTAGTTATTTGAGTTTTTGTCACCTTCATGTCAGCTTGAACTAGTCTGGCCACTCTCCTCTGAACCCTCTCATTGACAAGGCATTTTTGCCCACAGAACTGCCACTCACTGGATGATTTTTGGTTTTCGTCCCATTCTCTGTGAACTCTAGAGACTGTGGTGCGAGAAAATCCTCGGAGGTCTGCAGTTTCTGAGATACGCAAACCACCCCATCTGGCACCGACAATTTTTGACGGTCAAAGTTGCAATGATTTGTAACTTCAAATCATTAAACTAATTTGAAGACACCACAGAAGTACGGGAAAACGGGGTTAATGTTGTTCTTTACATTAAGTGACGCATGCACATATCACATGGTAGCGTGATGAGATATCCAATTAACATATTTTTACATATAACTCATAATTAATTATTTAAACACACAATAATGTTTAATCAAATAATATATATATGAGTTGAAATAATAAATATACAACAGAAGTCATTTAGATCACATTTCTTCCCCATTCTGATGTTCAGTCTGAACAACAACTGAACCTCTTACCATGTCTGCGTGCTTTTCTGCATTCAGTGGCTGCCACACAATTGGCAGATGAGATATTTGCATTAATGAGCAGTTGTACTGGTGCAGCTAATAAAGTGAGCACAGAGTGCAAAATACTATTATTTCTCATTTTACACAGATGCGAGGTCTTGCAAGAAGTGATTGAGGATGACATGTGGGGTAGGGTGGTGGGTAATTCTAATCATTCATTGTTATATTGGTGGAGACCCTGGAGTGTAAGCGTACACATTGATAGCAACGCGTAACATCTTTAGCATCATGAAATGTCACTGTTATTTATCATATTTCTTGGGGCTGCCACTGTGTTCCTTACGTTAAGGGATTTATATTATCTAACATAGGGTTACAGTTAGATACTGTTGTATAAGGACTGCTGTTAGCTATCAAATGGATGAGAAGTGCTGTTAGCTATCAGCGTAATTATTGTGTACAGGTAATCACTGTAAATGTCACACACATCAGAAGTAGATTAAAATTCTTGTCAAGAAAGTACTTTGAATGATGAAAGCTCTGCTGTCTTTGGGCTTTGTGTCAATTGGAAATGAATTGAAAGGCTTTGTGCGATGGTCTCCTCCCACCTGATTGCATACAGAATTTGGAATGAATTGTGAAATCAAAAGTGTTTTACTTTAACTTTTGGGGTCAGCTAGGTCACCTGTTCAGGGAAATTTTCAGCTTTAATAAAGAACAGCATATTAAAAACAAAGCAGATGTTATTGTGAACTTTCTCAAATGTCACATAACTGGCGAGTCTCTTCTGGTCCAGGGGATCAGCAACTGATGGCTTCAGAATTGTATGTTGCTCTTTAAGAACCTGTGCGCAGCTCCCGATTATGACCATTAGAACAGAGGGTGATCTCTGAAGCACAGTACATCTCACACACACACACATACATACATATACACACGCGTTCTCTCAGCCGCACACACTCATGCACAGATACACACTCACGCAGACACCCAGTCATGCACAGACCCATACACAAATTTTCTTACATACGCATGCATAAACACATTCATTCAAAGCTCAAAGTGCACTTATTATCAAAGTACATGTATGTCAGCATATACAACCCTGAGAATCATTTACTTGCAGGCATTCACAGTAGAACAACAAAATACAACAGAATTAATAAAAGTTAATTCATACAAACAAAGACTGACAAACAATTAATGTGCAAAAGACAAATTGCACTCACAACTGCATATACTTGCACATTCTTTCACACACATACACTACTGTGTGATGCATCCTGTCTTAGGCATCCGAGATATTTTATGTAGTTTCAGACAGTATGGCAGACACAGATTTCCACATCGTTGAGGCTTTCTGGGACTTCCTAGAGAGAGAGGAGCAAACGAGTCAGCTAAAGTCTGCAGAAGAGCTGTGGCAAGTTCTCCAGGATGCTTGGAACAACCTACCAGCTGATTTTCTTATAGAACTGCGTAACAGTGTTCCTTAGAGAAATGATGCCGTTTTAAAGGTGAAGGGTTCCTTTGAACAGCAAATCTACAGAATAGTAACCATAACAGGATCACTCAAGTGCAGAAGACAACAAAATGTGCAAATGCAAATATAAATAAAAAGCAATAAGTAATGAGAACATAAAATAACAAGATAAAAGAGTACTTAAGGTGATATCGTTGGTTGTGGGAACATCTCAATGAATGGTCAAGTGAGTACAGTTATAATAACAGGGTGATTTACAATGGCCAATTAACCTACTAACCAGTACGCCTTTGGAATGTGGGAGAAAACCAGAATACCCGAAGAAAACCCAATTATTCATGGGAAGAACATAGAAACAGCGTTGGAAATGCATTGTGAACTTTGATGCCCCAAGCTGTAAAAGTGTGTCACTAACTGCTACACTGCCATGGTTCTCTGAACTGTTATCCAATTACTGAGAAATATTCCAGTTATTAGCAACTCTTGAGTTAAACTCCTCTCAGGCTTCCAGCTGGGTACACATAGTGATTATAACTGATGTTTTGATGACAAACTCTGGCACCTTCTTCAAGTTTGTCATTGAAACATCGGTTATAATCGATGCCTGTACCCGGCTGGAAGCCCAAGAAGAGTTTATTTGTCATATATGCTGAGAAAGGACTAGATCCTTTTTCAGTTCTTGAGTTATTACACTTATGAGCAAATTTGACGGAAGTACTCTTTTATCTGGATTGACACTCTTTGCCTGGTTGCACAGTGATGATACAATCAGCTGATTTTAAACAGAACATAGAGCAGTACAGCATTGTACAGGTCATTCAGCCCACAATGTTGTGCTGACAAGTATAAAGCTACTCTAAGATCCATCTCATTCTTCCCTCCTACATGGCCCACCATTTTCAACCAGTCATTTGCCTATCTAAGAGTCTGTTAAATATCCCTAACGTATCTGCCTCTACTAACATCCCTGGCAATGTGTTCAAATGGTTCAACTAGTTCTGTTTATTATCAGAGAATGTATACAGTATACAAATGCATAGTCTTCTGCGGTAAACAGAAGAACCCCAAAAAATGAATGACAGAAAAATGTTATAACCCTGAAGCCCCCTCTCCCTCCCCCACATGCAAGCAGCATCAGAGCATTAACCTCCCCCTCTACCCCCACCCATTTCAACAATGTAGTGTCAGTGCCCACCAGCCACCAAGCAATAGCAAAGCACCAAAAGAGGGACCATGATCTGCAGTCAATAAAAATATTCACTTACCATTCTCTGTGTAAAAAAAATTACCTCTGACTCCTCTCTGAACTTTCCTCCAATCACCTTAAAAGTATGACCTCGAACGTTAGCCACTGCCATCCTGGAAAAAAGGTGTTGCAAGCCCACTCTACCCTGTACATTTCTGTCAAGTGACCTTTCGTCCTCTTTCACTCTAAAGAGAAAAGCCCAGGCTTGTTCAGCCTTTCCTTAATCTCTAATGGGACCAGAACCGAGCACAATACTCCATCCTCTGACTAATAAAGGCTAACACACCATATGCCTTCTTAATCACACTATCAACTTGTGTGGAAACCTTGGAGGATCTTTGGACTTGGACTTCAAGATCCCTCTGTTTTTCCACACTGTGAGGAATCCTGTCCTTATCCCTCTATTCTACTTCAAGTCCAATATGCCAAAGTGCATCCTTCATTCTGGATTGAACTCCATCCACCACTTCTCAGCCAGGGTCTGCATCCTGTCAACGTCCCACTGCAACCTACAACAACCTACTACACCATACTCAAAACCACCAATCTTTGTGTCTTCTGCAAACTATCTAACACACTCATTCACTTCCTCATCCAAGTCAGTTGTAAAACAAAGGAGGAAGTTTACAACTTTAGCAGACAGGAGGTGATGGGGTGGAATGACTTTACAGTATAGACTTCACCCAGGCTTTATTCCACTGAAGTCCACCAGGAGCTTCAATGATTGCTAACACCAAACCAGAATCAGAATTAGTTCCAGGTTTAATATTGCTGGCCTATGTCATGAAATTTATTGTCTTGTGCAGCAGTACATTGAAATACATAACAATAAACACTACAAATTACAATAAGTATTGTTACGTATCCGTGGGTATCTTGTACTTGTCACGTGACAGTGGTGTTGAAGAGATGCTGGACCTAAGGTAGTGGTCTTGTGATGGTGGAGTAACATAATTTTCCTGCCAGTAGAGGTCATGTGACAGTATTTTTTTACAGGGTATAAAAGGAGGACCCCTCCCTGTGAGGAGGGGCAGTTCATGGCTGGATTTGCCATTTTGACTCCATGCCACTGCATGGTCCAATATTATGACACAGTTTGGTTGAAAGGTGGAGTTTTATTTAATTTACGTTGCACTCTGTCCAGGTTTCCAGAGGCAGTACCACTTGGGAATATAACAGCTAAAACTGTGACAAAGGCCCTTATAAAATTCTTTACTTATTTTGGATTACCTAAAGAAATACAATCTGACCAAGGCAGTAATTTTATGTCTGGATTGTTTCAACAGATAGTTTATAAATTGTGAGCTAAGCAAATCACTTTGTCTGCATACCATCCAGAATCGCAAGGTGCCTTGGAGAGGTTTCATTCTACCCTCAAGAATATGATTAGGACATATTGTGTGGAAAATGAAAGTGATTGGGATGAGGGTATAAACTTCTTTTATTTGCAGTAAGGGAATCGGTACAAGAATCTTTAGGTTTCAGTCCATTTGAACTTGTATTTGGACATAAAGTTAGAGGACCTTTAGTTTTATTAAAAGAACAGTGGATTAGTAAGGAAGTACACACTAATTTGTTGGACTATGTTTTGAAATTTAAGGACAGGTTACATAAAGCTTGTAGCTTAGCCAAGGAAAATTTAAAATTGGCTCAGGAGAAAATGAAAACTTGGTATGATAAAGAAGCTAGGATGAGGATGTTTAAGCCTGGAGATAAGGTGCTGGTTCTTTTCCCAGTGCAAACGAATCCTTTACAAGCTAGATTTCATGGTCCTTATGAAATTGTGTCTAAAATCAATGATGTGGATCACGTGATAAAAACTCCGGATCGTAGAAGGCCAACACAACTTTGCCATATAAATATGATAAAACCATATTATGAGAAACAGTCTGCTACTGTGACTGTTGTGGTTAATGATAATGAATTTGATTTAACTAGGAACATGATAGATGATTCATCTGAATTTCATTCTAAATCCAACATTGTTTCTGTCAGGTTACCAAACTCAACCATTCTGGAAAATATTGATGAGAAATTAGCACATTTACAGCCAGAGCAGAAACAGCAGATGAAGAAATTAATTTTTAAGTATAAGGATTTGTTTCCAGACATTCCGAGAAGGACTACAATGGCTTCACATGATGTAGATGTTGAAGATGCCAAACCCATTAAACAACACCCATATAGGATGAACATAGAAAAATGTGAACTTGCTGAGAAAGAAATTAAATATATGTTAGAGAATAATATTATTAGACCGTCTAACTCAAATTGGAGTTCACCCTGTGTTATGGTGCCAAAACCAGATGGTAGTATTAGGTTTTGTACGGACTATAGGAAGGTGAATGCTGTAACGAAAACAGATGCATATCCAATTCCTAGAGTAGATTATTGTGTAGATAAAGTTGGAAAAGCAAAGTTCCTTATAAAGATTGATTTATTGAAAGGGTATTGGTGTGTTCCACTAACGGACAGAGGTAGAGAGATTTCTGCATTTGTAACTCGATCTGGGCTATATGAATATAATGTTCTTCCATTTGGGATGAAGAATGCCCCAGGTACTTTCCAGAAGATGATTAACTCTGTGATTCAGGGATTGAAAGATACAGATGCTTATATTGATGATTTAGTGACAGGAAATGATACTTGGGAAGCACACATTATTGCGGTGGAGAAATTGGTTGAAAGGCTTTCAAAAGCTAACTTAACTATTAATTTAGCTAAGAGTAAATTCGGACATGCCACTGTGACTTATCTTGGTTATGTTGTGGGTCAAGGTAAGGTAGCTCCTGTTCAGGCAAAAGTTCGGGCAGTTTTAGAGATACCCACTCCAACAGGAAAAAAAAAACTCTCAGGAGATTCTTGGGAATGGTAGGATATTATCAAGAATTTTGTAAGAATTTTGCTAATGTTGCCCTTCCATTAACTAACCTCTTGAAGAAGAATGAGAAGTTTGTGTGGACAGTGCCTTGTCAAGAAGCATTTGAGAAATTGAAAACTATGATATGTCAACAACCTGTGCTCAAGGCACCTGACTTTGAAAAACCTTTTTCATTAGCTGTAGATGCTAGTGATGAGGCTGCAGGAGCATTTTTAATGCAAAGGAATGAGGGTGATGAGGTTGATCATCCAGTAGCTTACTTTTCTAAGAAATTTAATAAGCATCAAAGAAACTATTCGACAATAGAGAAGGAATTGTTATCTCTTGTTTTAGCTTTAGAACATTCTGATGTATATGTTGGTACAACTCAAAAACCACTTATCGTTTACACTGATCATAATCAATTAGTGTTTCTGAGTAAGATGAAAAACAAAAACAGAAGGTTATTAAATTGGAATTTGATGTTACAAGAGTACAATATTGTGATAACTCATATTAAAGGTAAAGATAATATGGTTGCTGATTTGATCTTGATGTTGAATGTACAATGTAATTTTGTTTTATGGAGTGATTTTTTTAAACAATTGTAACACTCCTACTGTATTGTAAGTTGTAAGATGTTATATGATGATACTATGTATACTGTGTATGTTATAAAATTTATACATTTGTTTTTTTCCTTGTAAATAATCGTTAAAATGTTGTTCTTGACAGACCAAAATTTTTTTTTGGAGGGAGGAGTATCTTGTACTTGTCACGTGACAGTGGTGTTGAAGAGATGCTGGACCTAAGGTAGTGGTCTTGTGATGGTGGAGTGACATCATTTTCCCACCAGTAGAGGTCGTGTGACAGGTTTTTTTAACAGGTTATAAAAGGAGGACCCCTCCCTGTGAGGAGGGGCAGTTTGTGGCTGGATTTGCCATTTTGACTCTATGCCACTGCGTGGTCCAATATTATGATGCAGTTTGGTTGAAAGGTGGAGTTTTATTTAATGCCTAAAGTTTAAAAGGTCATTGCTGGCAGTTTCTTTATAATACTGCCAGTTAAAAATCAATGGAGAGTGAAGATCGGAGTTCGGGAGCTAAAAGATCGAGGAAAGTCGATTTTGACAGTGAAACAGGTTCAACCTTGTTTGATCCTCATTTGGAAGGAATTTATTGGCTGTGCCTGTGTTAACCCCTGCAAATAATAGCAGAAAGGGTTGGGTACAGTTTTGTAAAGGAAAGGTCAGTGTCTTTAAGCCGTTTCATTTTCATCTTCGTAAATTCTCCAGGAAAAGTATAGTTCGACTGGGAACCGCAGCAACATGACGTGAAAGAGAATTTAAATCATCTAAAAAGTCTCTACTGTAAGCATTTTGAACTTTTGCAGTACTACTTTGAAGAACTGTTTTTGCAACATCGCTTTAAGAACTGTTTTTGCTTTATTCCTTTAAGAACTGTTTAAGCTGCTGCACAGCAGCTGATTTCCAGTTACGTTAGTTGTTTGTTTACTTTTGGCGGTTTGTTTTTCAGTGTTTAATAAATGTTTTATTTGTTATAAAAACCCTGCCTCGCTTATATATTTATTGTTGCTGAATCCGTAACAGTATATACAGTATAAATAAAGAAAAGTAGATTAAATAACTAGTCCAAAGTGAGAGGAAAAATTCTGAGGTAGTGTTCATGGGTTCATTGTTCATTCAGAAATCTGATGGCAGAGGGGAAGAAGCCTTTCCAGAAATGTTCAGCTTGTGTCTTCAGGCTCCTATTCCTTCTCCTTGATGGAAGCATGAGAAGAGGGCATGTTCTGGCTGGTGGGGGTCCTTAGTGATGAATGCAGCCCTTTTGAGGCATCACCTTCTGAAGGTGTCCTGGATGCTCGGGAGGCTTGTGCCCTTGATGGAGATGGCTGAGTTTACAATTTCCTGCAGCTTTTTTTGGACCTCTGCAGTGGCCCATCCATTCCAGATGGTGATGCAACCAGTTAGAATGCTCTCCATCTGGAGGAATTTGCAAGTGTCTTTGTGACATACCAAATCTCCTCAAAGTCCAAATAAAATATAGCCCCTGTTGGTACCATCCACCAACTAAGCTGAAACATTGCCAGGGAAATTTGTAATGCCTGTTAGAATTCTTCCATTGGAAGATATCGCAGACATCAAACATTATTGAAGATCCAGAGCAGATCACAGCACAGGAAAAAGAAAACCAACCTAGTTCAACATAAGACTAACGACAACTACAGTGAGGGAGTTAAATGTAGAAGTCCAAGATGAGCTGGTGGGCAAGTACTGGGATATCTGATCTCTTGTTGGCCACTAGGTCCAACACCAAACCAGGCTGCTGTGCTGAGGAGAAAGGCCACACATACAGTACAACTGGGAGGGAATAGTGAAGGAATAGGGGCATAGCAGTTAGCGCAATGCTACTACAGCTCAGGGCACTGGAGTTCAGAGTTCAATTCTGGTGTCCCCGGGAAGAAAATTTGTATGTTCTTTCTGTGAGCATGTGGGCTTCCTCCAGGTGCTTTGGTTTCCTCTCACAGTCCAAAGACAAACCCAGTTACTAGGCTTATCGGTCATTGTAAGTTGCTCTGTGATTAAGCTAGGGTTAACTAGGTAGGTCGCTGGTCAGTGTGATTCATTGAGGCTGTTTCACACTGTATTTCTAAATACTGTAAACAAACAAAGAAACAACTGCATGTATAAATGTGAGTACAGGTTAAAAAATGCTTCAGTTATTTCTCTGTGATCTCTTATATGTCTGTTAATCAATTGTCAGTGGTTGTTTTAGTCTAATTTGTAAGTATACAGAAGCTTGTTACATTTGGCAGAAGAAACCCACCTTTCCCAATCCAACCAATCACTTGATTTGTTAAAAAAAACTCTTTTAGCAAAGTCTATGGTTTCTATACTGCTCTCATCAGCCAATTAGAATCCACAAAACCACAATTCATCCTCATTTCAGAAGGATGGCAAAACACAAAAAATATATTAGTAAATATTGCAGTTATTAATTCTAAATGTTTTAGTAATTATTTTCATATTTAAATTCATGAATATTTTGGAAATATTTCCATCAGAGACACTTAGAAACAGTTCAAAAGCCTTTGGCAGTGGCAAGGTATAAAAAGCTGTCAGGGCATTTCAGGAGTAGATGTCAGGATGTGTTGTCTAAGGCTGACTCATTGCTCAGAGCTCTGTCCATCTCCATGGATACATATCAGGAGAGCACAGTCGGCCTGTCCAGCCCTGCATCCGATTGAGGTGGACACGCACTGTTAGTGGTGGGTCTGCACAGCAGGCTCTGTACAGCAGATATGTCAGAATAAAGAGAACAACGATCTAGAAATAGATAGGGGAGGGTAATTGTGTGTGTGTGTGTGTGTGTGTGTGTGTGTGTGTGTGTGTGTGTGTGTGTGTGTGTGTGTGTGTGTGTGTGTGTGTGTGTGTGTGTGGGTGTGTGTGTGTAAGTGAGATAGGAGAGAGAGTGAAAGAGGAAAGAAATATAGGGAAGGAGAGAGAGAGAGGAGAAAAAGAGGAACAGAGAAAAAAGAAGAGAGGAGAAAGGGAGGGGGGAGAGAGGGGGAGAGAGAGAGAGAGTTCACATTTCAAAGATCTTTCAACAAACCAGTTTTAACCAGTTTTCAAGATTTAAAGCAAAGATAATTTGTAGTAAATCAAAAAGATACCTGTAGGGAGGGATAAAAACACAAAATGCTGGCAGAACTCAGCAGGCCAGACAGCATCTATGGGAGGAGGTAGTGACGACGTTTCGGGCCGAAACCCTTCATCAGGAGTGAAGTAACATGGGATGGTCAGGGGGGATAAGAAGTGGGGGGAGGGATGAAGTAGAGAGCTGGGAAGTGATAGGTTGGAGGGAAATGGGCTGGGGGAAGGTGGAGAATTATGGGAAATAAAAGAGAAAGAAAGGTAGGGCTGGGGGGAGATTATAGTGAGAGGGGAAAAAGAGAGAGAAAGAGAACCAGACTAAAATAATAGATAGGGATGGGGGTAAGGGGGGGGGGCAGGGGTATCAACAGAGGTCTGTGAGTTGAATGTTCATGCCGGCAGGTAGGAGGCTACCTAGGCGGGAGATAAGGTATTGCTCCATCGAGCTGCGTGTGGCCTCATCTTGACGGTAGAGGAGGCCATGGACAGACATGTCGGAGTGGGAGTGGTCTGTGGAATTGAAGTGTGTGGCCACAGGGAGATCCCGCCACTGCTGGAGGACTGAGCGCCGGTGTTCGGCAAAACGGTCTCCCAGTCTGCGGCGGGCACCAGGCTCTACACTGGATATTCGATCAAACTCAGCTCCTTGAGCGATGGTTTTCTTGAGAAAGGCTGAGTCATCATATACTCACTATGTAGGAACATTGTCATGGGAGATTCACCAACATTAATAAAGAAAAGATTAAAAACCATATAACTATTACTTCTACTTCATATATTTTAATGACATCTTACCACAGTATATCAAGAAATTCATTTTGCCAAATAAATGTTGCTCTATTAATTTTGTTTTGATATTTATCATGACTTTTACGTGATTTTTACTCTAACAGCTTAACTGAAAATGTCTCTCAGCAGATTTAATTTTGCCAGAAAATGGTAGAATTCTCAGGTTGTGGAAATAAGGTTTTGACATTAATGTTTTATGATTTGCAATCTGTTTTCTCATCATTTATTTTAATGACTTTCCCAATTAAGTTGATAATTAGTAAGACCCTTCCATTTAGGAATAATAGGAGCACAAGTGGCCATTTGATCCCATCTAATATGCTCTGTTATGCACCAAGATCAAGGCCAATCTTGTACCTCAATGTTTTTTTCTTGTATCATCTCCACGTTCCATAATTCCATTAATAACCAGAAATATATTGATTCTTTTGGTGAATGAACTCATAGACTGAATCTCTGCAGGACAGAATTCCAAAGTTTTGTCACTCTTTGTATGGAAAAAGTTCTTTTCATCTCAGTTCTCGATGGAAACTAGGTGTTCATGAGCCAGTCCTCATTAGAGGGTTAGAGGTGGAGAGGATCAGTAACTTAAAATTTCTTGGTGTATCCTATCAGAGGATTTGTATTGGGACCAACACGCAAGTGCCATTTCAAAGAAGACACAGCAGTGCCTCTACTTACATAGAAGTTTGTGCAGATCTGCCATGTCATCTAAAACTTTGACAAACTTCTATAGATGCACAGTAAAGAGTATCTTGATTGGTTTGCATCGCAGCTTGGTATGGAAGCACCGATGGCCAGGAACAGAAAAGATGACAAGAAGTGGTGCTATACAGCCCAATCCATCCAGGTGAAGCTCTACATTGGGAGGTGAGATGGTGGCTGTTTCTGCTGAGATATAAGTCCGTGTGCGTGATCTTCCAATACACGCCATCCGGTTAACATCCAGTTTCCAATGTAGAGCGGTTTAACCGTGTGACAGCTATTCCAGACACTAAGAGTCTCCACAAGGAAATAAGATGAATACGCACAACATTCCTACAGAATGGATACAATGTGAAGGAAATCAATTGGACTTTAAGGGCTGACAGCAAAACCAGGAAACTGTACAATGTGGAGGAACCTGTTGCCACTGCCTGCCTTCCTTATATTTCCAGTTTCTGGAACGATCACCAGCATCTTGAAGAAATTCCAGATTAACACCATCCATAAACCCGTAAGGAAGCTCAAATCCCAGCTTATGTGGGTCAAAGATGACCTGGGACTCAGGATGGCTACTGTTTACCGGATTCCCTGTGAATGTGGAGCAGGGTATATTGACCAGACAGGACGCACGGTGAAAACCTGCATCAAGGAACAGAGGAGGGAAATCGGCGGTAGCAGAACATTGCATACACAATGACCACATGATTGATTTTGACGACACAGAACTGTGCCGCACCAATGGCTTTAGGGACTGCCTGGTGAAGGAAGCCATTGAAATTAGACTAAAGAATAAGAAATTCAACAAAGATGAAGGTCTTGCTCTAAGTAAGAATTGGAAAACAATTTTAAACAAGGTGAGACAGCGGATACCTGATTGGTTGAGGGCTAACCAATGAATGACGGGAGTTGAGTAAACTGGACTAGACATCATCCCTGATGAAGATGGCGGACCTTGTCATTGAAATGTCGGTTAAAGTCAACATCTGGACCCAGCTGGAAGCCCAAGGAAAGATTATATGTCATATTAGGGGAGAAAGCACCAGATACTTCTTCAGTTTTTTTGTATTTGCACAGTTTGTCTTCTTTTGCACATGGGTTGTTTGTCAGCCTTTGTTTTCTGTGTAGTTTTTCATTGATTCTATTGTATTTCTTTGTTTTGCTGTTAATGTCTACAAGAAAGTTGATCTCGGGGTGGTACCATATATGTACTTTGACAATAAATCTACTTTGAACTTTGAACTTTATTCTGAGACAGCTAGCCCAGGTTTGAAACTGCTCACTGACAGGAAACATCCTCCCTGCAATCAGCCTGACAAACCCCGTAAGATGTTGGCAAGCTTCAATAAAATCCTCTCTCAGTTTCATAAAGATACAAGCCCATTCTCCTCTGTCTCTCCTGACACAGCAAACCTTGCACCTTGCAACAAGTCCAGAGAATAATCACTACGCTCTCTCCATGGGCAGTTTATTGCTTGAATTCCTCCAGCAGGAGCATTATCCCCTCAGTATCAAACCCTCTCTGACATTACATATTTCAACATCACTACCTTTCTTTTCAACTCCAAGGAGCCTAGCTCCAAGGTGCTTGACTAAGTACTGAGGATACTTAATTGGAAGGTTGTCCTCCAGAAAATTAGGGACATAGGTGTTAGACATGGCAGCACCTGAGATCAGCGTCAAACCCAGGTCTCGAACTGTGAGGCAGCGTTGCCAAATACACACCTAAGTGCCAATTCTTTTTACAATCCAGGATGATCTGCTTAAAAGCAAGGATGTAATGCTGAGGCTTTGTAAAGCACTGGTGAGGCCTCTCTTGGATTACAGTGAGAACAGCTGAGGGGATCATAGGGGTTTCACTACCATCCATTGGGGACACTTATCAGGAGCGCTGTGTACGCAGGGCCCTTAGAATTATTAAGGATCCACCCGTCCATCCAGCATCCTCTCTGACTTTCTAGCATCAGGCAGGAGACTCCAATGCATAAAAACAAGAGCAGTCAGGATGGGAAACAGTTTCTTCCCTCAGGCCATTAGGCTTCTAAACTCCCTGCCACACAGGTTTTGAAGTGTCACGGGTTAATCTGTTCCATACCTTACAATATTTAATTTAGGCATTTTAGTTTGTTATTTATGTGTGATTCATCTGTAGATTTTATCCTTCCTTTCAAAAGTTATCATGTGTAATGTGTCTATGTGTGCTACTGTACTTTATACTCTGGTTCAGAGAAACGTTGTCTTGTTTCTATAAATGTTGTATATACTTGACTCGACTTGACTTGAGTTTTGGGCCCCTTATCTAAGAAAGGATGTGCTGGCATTGGGAGGGTTCACAAAAATGAATCTGGGATTGAAAAATTATCATATGATGAGTGTTTAATGGTTCTGGGCCTCTACTCATTAAAATTCAGAATAATGAAGAAGGAATCTCTTTGAAATTTGTTGAATGTTGAAAGGCCTTGACGGGGCAGTTGTGGAGAGGATATTTCCTATGGTGGGGGAATCTAAGACCAGAAGACACTGCTTCAGAATATAGGGACATCCATTTAGAATGGAGATGAGGAGGAATTTCTTTAGCCATAGAGTGGTGAATCTGTGGAATTTGTTGCTACAGATGGTTATGGAGGCCAAGTCATTGGATATATTTAAGGCAGAGGTTAATAGATTCTTGATTAGTCAGGGCATGGTGGGTTATGGGGAGAAATGGCAAAGCAGACTTGATGGGCCAAATGGCCTACTTCTGCACCTATTTCTTATGGTCTTATTGTTTCTTACACTTTAAACATGAGAACGTGCAGACTCTGCACAGACAGCACCGGAAGCCATACAGTATAACCAGAGAAAAGTCTTATGGATCTGTAATTGTCACTACCCTTTCAAAAACTGAGATTCAGGTTCATTTATTTAACACATGTACATTGAGACATACAGTGAAATGTGTCGTTTGCCTTAATGACCAACACAACCTAAGGATGTGCTGGGGCACCCAGCAAGTGTCACCACACATTCTGGTGCCAACATCTCATTCCCACAATGCTCAGCAGAACAACACAAGCAAAAACGAGAATCACAGAACAAAACAAAATAGCAACAGTGAAACAAGTCGCTTCCCTCCTTCCCACCCACCCACTCTCTCACACTCACAGTCAGGCCATCACTGCAATTCCAGTTTCCAGTGAACACGTGGACTCACCGAGAGGCGGCCCGTCTGTCAGTGTGAGTGGGTGTGAGGGTGGGAAAGGGCTTGTTTTGTTGATGGTTTGTTTTTTCCCGTGGTTCTTGTTGTTTGTATTGTACTGCTGAACATTGTGGACATGATGTGTTGGCACTGGAAAATGAGGTGACATTTGTGGGCTGCCGCCAGCACATCCTTAGTGCACACAAACGGTGCATTTAAATGAATGTTTTGCTGTAGATGTGATAAATAAATGTATCTGGATTCTGAAAAGAAAATGGCTTTTGACAGATCCATAAGATGTTTCTAAGGTTATACTCTATCTGATTTCTTTTTGACTCCAGTCCCAGGTCGAAAAAAAATCAGATAAAGTATATGGCTTCAGATTACACACATGTGGGTGGGAGTTGTTGGGTTCTTGCCATTCCCTGCTACTTAATAGCTGTATTGTCAGAGCCTTAGGCAGAAGTAGATTTACCTGTACACCCTCACTATGAATTGATTATTCAAAAAAAAGCAATTAAGCAGTATCTTAGGGGAACACTGTATTTCTTCCCCCTGGCTAAATTGCTTGTCCTCCTTAAATGTATAATCCCCTTTCCCACTTACACCAGACTGATTAAGTAGATTGTCTCATTAATTATAAAGGCAAAGCCACAAATCTGCACCCCCTTGGGTTAAAGGGCACTCTCCCCATCAGCCAGTGCTCGGGAGCAATTATCCACTTGGAGGTTTTCACCCCATTCTGATGTTTCTGAGACTGGTGAGCAATAGCAGGAGCAACACATAAAAGGTGCTGGAGAACAGACAGACAGACAGACAGACAGACAGACATACTATATTGATCCCGAGGGAAATTGGGTTTCATTACAGCCGCACCAAGAATAGTGAAGAAATATAGCAATATAAAATCATAAATAATTAAATAATAATAAGTTAATCATGCCAAGTGGAAATAAGTCCAGGACCAGCCTATTGGCTCAGGGCGTCTGACACTCTGAGGGAGGAGTTGTAAAGTTTGATGGCCACAGGTAGGAATGACTTCCTATGACGCTCAGCGTTACATCTCGGTGGAATGAGTCTCTGGCTGAATGTACTCCTGTGCCTAACCAGTACATTATGGAGTGGATGGGAGTCATTGTCCAAGATGGCATGCAACTTGGACAGCAACCTCTTTTCAGACACCACCGTCAGAGAGTCCAGTTCCACCCCCACAACATTACTGTCTTTACGAATGAGGTTGTTGGTTCTGTTGTTGTCTGCTACCCTCAGCCTGCTGCCCCAGCACACAACAGCAAACATGATAGAACTGGCCACCACAGACTCGTAGAACATCCTCAGCATCGTCCAGCAGATGTTAAAGGACCTCAGTCTCCTCCGGAAATAGAGACGGCTTTGCCCCTTCTTGTAGACAGCCTCAGTGTTCTTTGACCAGTCCAATTTATTGTCAATTCGTATCCCCAGGTATTTGTAATCCTCCACCATGTCCACACTGACCTCTTGGATGGAAACAGGGGTCACCAGTGCCTTAGCCCTCCTCAGGTCCACCACCAGCTCCTTAGTCTTTTTCACATTAAGCTGCAGATGATTCTGCTCACACCATGTGACAAAGTTTCCCACCGTAGCCCTGTACTCAGCCTCATCTCCCTTGCTGATGCATCCAAGTATGGCAGAGTCATCAGAAAACTTCTGAAGATGGCAAGACTCTGTGTTGTAGTTGAAGTCCGAGGTGTAGATGGTGAAGAGAAAGGGAGACAGGACAGTCCCCCGTGGAGCCCCAGTGCTGCTGACCACTCTGTCTGACACACAGTGTTGCAAGCGCATGTACTGTGGTCTGCCAGTCAGGTAATCAATAATCCATGACACCAGGGAAGCATCCACCTGCATCACTGTCAGCTTCTCACCCAGCAGAGCAGGGCGGATGGTGTTGAACGCACTGGAGAAGTCAAAAAACATGACCCTCACAGTGCTCGCCGGCTTGTCCAGGTGGGCATAGACATGGTTCATCAGGTAGACGATAGCATCCTCAACTCCTAGTCGGGGCTGGAGGGGGTCTAAGTGTGGCCTAACCATAGGCCGGAGCTTTTCTAGAACAAGTCTCTCCAGGGTCTTCATGATGTGGGAGGTCAATGCCACTGGTCTGTAGTCATTGGAGCCACTGGGGCGCGGCGTCTTCGGTACAGGGACAAGGCAGGATGTCTTCCACAGCACAGGAACCCTCTGGAGACTCAGGCTCAGCTTGAAGACATGGTGAAGTACTCCACATAGCTAGGGGGCACAGGCTTTGAGCACCCTGGGGCTGACACAATCCAGGTCTGCAGCCTTGCTTGGGTGGAGACGTTTCAGCTGTCTTCTCACTTGTTCAGCTGTGAAGCCCACCATGGTGGTTTCAGGTGGGGGAGGGGTGTAGTCACGAGAGCAGGGTGGGGGGCTATGAAGAGGGGTAGGAGGGGAGAGTGGAGTATGTGTTGGTTGGGGGACGACAACAGATGAATCATGTGGGAGATGGGCAGGGGCCACAGTGTCAAATCTGTTGAAGAACAGGTTAAGTTCATTGGCCCTGTCCACACTGCCTTCAGCTCCTCTGTTGCTAGTTTGCCGAAACCCAGTGATGGTCCTCATCCCACTCCAGACCTCTCTCATGTTGTTCTACTGGAGTTTCCACTCAAGCTTCCTCCTATACCTGTCTTTAGCCTCCCTGATCTTGGCTTTCAGGTCCCTCTGTATTGTCCTCAGCTCCTCCCTATTTCCATCTCTAAATGCCCTCTTTTTAGCGTTCAGGATGTCCTTAATGTCCTTTGTTACCCATGGCTTGTTATTTGAATAACAAAAGACAGTTCTTGCCGGAACATTGCAGTCCACACAGAAGTTGATGTAACCAGTGATGCACTCTGTGAGCCCATCAATGTCCTCTCCATGTGGCTCACAGAGGGCCTGCCAGTCTGTCACCTCAAAACAATCCTGGAGTGCCTCATAAGCCTCCCCCGACCATTTCCTCACTGACCTCGAGGTTGCAGGTTTACTCTTCACCAGAGGCACGTAGCAGGGTTTGAGATGCACCAGGTTGTGATCTGACCTTCCCAGTGGGGGGAGGGGAGGGTAAGCATCCTTAACGTTAGCATACATCAAGTCTAGGGTCCTTTCCCCTCTGGTGAAGTTGGGCAGTGTTCTAGCCATGGTAACATGGTTGAAGTCACCCGAGATGGTAAGGAGGGCACTCGGGTACTGGTTTGTAGTCGGGCTATGACGGTGTGAATGCTGTTACACGCCGACGTCGGGTTGGCAGAGGGAGGGATATACACAACAACCACAATTGCATGTGAGATTTCCCTTGGCAAATAATATGGCCGGAGTCCAACAGCAAAAAGTTCAATATCCGGGCTACAAACACGTTCCTTGATCATAATATGACCAGGATTGCACCATCTGTTGTTAACCAGAACAGCAAGCTGTAACAATTAATAAACAGTTAATATCTTGGGCTGAGTCCCCTCATCAGGACTGATAAGGAAGGGGGAAGATGCCAGAATAAGAAGGTAGGTGGAGGGGAAGGAGGCTAGCTCGAAGGTGATGGGTAAAGCCAAGGTAAGAGACCAGAGTAGGAAAAGAAGAGGGAAGGGGGAGGGAAAAAACAATTGGGAGTTGGAGAAATTGATGCTCATGCCATCAGGTTGGAGGCTACCTGGATGGAATATGAGATGTTTCTCCTCCAACAAGAGTTTTAGGACAATGGTAGCTATGTCTCGTGGTGGTGGATGTAATTCCTGTCCTAGCACAATCCAGACTGGGATTTCCGGAAGTCAGAGGAGCCACCCATAAACTGAGATGTGAAACAGATGAACGTAGAAGTTCCCTGAATGAACAAGGACATGGGTCGCTCCAGTCTAATGTCACTGCGCTGCTATTGTCATTGCTAGCCTGAGGCTTGACACTGAAGAGTGGAGCCTGTAGGTTGATCAGAAGTCTAGACATTGAATTCTGAAGGACTTCTGGATGCTGGAGACTGAAGGACGATCAGAAGTCTGGATGCTGGAGACTGGAGGGCTGTTCTGGGGTTGGAGGACTGTCCGTGTGTGTGGGTGGGTGGGTTGTGAGGAAAGGAGCTTATTTTGCTGTTGTTGTTCGATGCTTGTTGTGTTCTGTTAAGCATTGTGGACCTGCTCTGTTAGCACTGGAAATATGGGGCATTGCCTGTTAATGCAAACAACATATTTCAATGTATATTTCATACAGTGATAGAGTCCTAGAAAGAGACAGCACAGAAATAGGCCCTCCAGCCCATCTAGGCTGCGCCGACCCATTTAAATTGCCTACTCCCATTGATGTGCACTGGGACCATAGCCGTCCATATCCCTACTAACCATGTACCTATCCAAGCTTCACATTCGCCACTTGTGTCGGTGGCTTGTTCAACACTTTCATCACCCTCTGAATGAAGAAGTTTCTTCTCATATTCCCCTTAAACTTTACACTTTTTGACCTTAACCCATGACCTCTGATTGTAGTCCTACCCAACCTCTGTGGAAAAAGCCTGCTTGCATTTATCCTATCTATACCCCTCATAATTTTGTATACCTACAGCAAATCTCCTCACAATCTTCTGTATTTCAAGGAACCCATTCTTGTAAATTTTCTTTGCACTTTTTCAACCTTACTTACATATTTCCTGTAGGTAGGTGGCCAAAATTGCACACAATACTCCAAATTAGGTCTCACCAATGTCATATACGACTTCAACATAACATCCCATCTCCTGTACTCAGTACATTGATTTATGAAGGCCAATGTGCCAAAAGCTTTCTTTTTGACCCTATCTATCTGTGGCAATTCTTTCAATGAACTGTGGACCTGTATTCCCCGAACCCTTTGTTCTACCGCACTCCTCAATGCTCTCTTGCTCGCAGTGTTACACCTTGCTCTTATCTGCATTAAATTCCACCTGCCATTTTTCCATCTGATCTACAACCCACTGCATGCTCTGATAGTCTTCATTGCTGTCCACTATACCCTGAATCTTGATGTTATCTGCAAATTTGCTCATCCAGTTAACCACATTACCATCCAGATCGTTAATACAGATGACAAAAAACAATGTACCCAGCACCAGTCTCTGTGAAACTCCAATCAGAGGGGCAACCATCTACTACCACTCTCTGGCTTCTCTCACAAAGCCAATGTCTCAGCCAATTTGCTACCTCATCTTGAATGCCAAGTGACTGAACCTTACTGACCAATCTCCCATGCGGGGCCTTGTCAAATGGTTTACTAAAGCCCAGGTAGACAAAATCTACTGCCTTGCCTTCATTGATTTTCCCGGTAACTTCCTTGAAAAACTCTATAAGATTGGTTAGACACAACCTCCCATGCACAAAGCCACGTTGACTATCCCTAATCAGTCCCTGTCTATCCAAATACTCATATATTTAGTCCCTTAGAATACCTTCCAATAACTTTGTTAGGCCCTGGGGATTTAGCCACCCTAATTTGCCTCAGGGCAGCAGAAACCTCCTCCTCCTCTATAATCTGTATAGGGTGCATGACCACACTGCTGCTTTGCCTCACTTCTGTAGACTCTGTGTCCGTCTCCTGAGTAAATACTGATGGAAGTAATCCATTTAAGGTCCCCACCATCTCTCTTGGCTTCACACCATGATTACCAGGATTGCTTGTATGGTTGTTCCCTGAGCCTGGAGGTTTGGTCACAAACGTTTCCTCACCAGTCGAGGTAACATCATCAGTGCACAATTGAGTGTTGTTTCTGCTGAGTGCTCACATTACCATTCTCATCTTCCAGAGGACCAATTTTGTCCTTTGCAATCTTTTTGCTCTTAGCATATATGTAGAATTCTTCAGGATTCCCCCTCACCTTGTCTGCAAGGGCAACCTCATGCATCCTTTTAACTCTCCTGGTTTCTTTCTTAATGTTCCCTTGCATTTCTTATACTCCCTAAGTACTTCATTTGTCCCTACCTGCCTAAACCTGCTATGCACCTCCATTTCTTCTCTTAGCCAATACCTCAATATCTCTTGAAAACCTGTTATCTTTACCTTTTATTCTGACAGGCACACAAAGGCTTTGTACTCTCAGAATTCACTTTGAGGCCTCCCACTTACCAAGTACACTTGTCCAAATCCACACTTGCCAGACCTTTCTGTTAGCATCAAAATTGGCCTTTCTTCAATTTAGAACCTTAACCTGTGGACCAGAGCAAACCTTTTTTCATATTTGCTCTGAAACTAATGGCATTATGATCACAAAGTGTTCCCCTGCACACACATCTGACACCTGCCCTGTAACTTTCAACATGCATAAACCTGAATCTGACCTTACTGCCTATAAACTGCTGCTGCATTTCACAAATTACAGCAAAGGCAATGGACCTCATAAGCTGTAAGGCATTTATGGATGTTTTGAGGTTAAAAGGTGCTAGATAGACGCAAGTTCCTTCTTGAAAAAAGACATCTCAAAATCCACTGAAGATGACAGCCCTTTAACAGCATTGGTTTATTATTGTCACAGTACAATGCAACTCTGAACTGATTCTATGATCTACGGACTCACATTCAAGGACTCTTAACAACTCATGTTCTCAGTACTATTTTTATTTGCACAGTTTGTCTTCTATTACACATTGGTTGTTTGTTTATGCAGAGTTTTTCATAAGATTCCATTCTATTTGTTTTTTATCCCTGTAAATGTCCGTAAGGAAATGAATTCCAAGGCAACAAAATATTATCTCGAGGAAAGCAACCACAAACACGAGAAAATCTACAGATGCTTGAATTCCAGCAACTCACACACAGTGCTGGAGGAACTCCACAGGTGAGCCAGAATCTGTAGAAAAGAGGACAGTTGACATTCCAGGCCAAGATCCTTCAGCAGGCCTTTGTCCTCGAGGATCCATTCCTCCCCCCAGTGCCGGCTGCAGAGAGTGTCTGTTAGCATTCAGGATTTAAGAGTCATTTGTGCTTGCAAGAAATAGGGCTCCTTCTCTGTAGAAATTTGTCTCCATCAAATATTGAAAGGTGTAGAAAGAGTGGACATGGAAAAGATGTTTCCTATAGTGGGGGGTGGGGGCTAAAACCAGCCTCAGAATAGGATGTCCTTTTAGAACAGAGATGACAAAGAACTTCTTTAGCCAGAAGGTGGCAAATCTTTGGAACTTATTGTTATGGGTGGCTGTGGAGGGCAACTCATTGGGTGTACTTAAAGAGAAGGTTGATATGTTCTTAATTCATAAAGGCGTTAAAGGCTTTGAAGAGAAGAAAGGAGAATGGGTTTGAGAGGGAAAATAAGCCAGCCACGGTCAAATGGTGGAGCATTCTGACTGGGTCTCAGGATCAGTTCTTTATCTATCATCTTGACTTAATCTACTGTTGACTTATATTTCCTCTTCAATAGCTGTGTCCCTGTGCACTTCTGAAAGAAAATCAGCATGGCAAATTACTTCAACATATTCTGGTTTAATCCCTCAGTGCAATCATTTGGTCAACTTGGATGCTTCATATATTCCCTCAAGTCTCAAAGATTGCATTTAGCACAGCAGATTTGTATTACCTCACCAATATCCCACTTCTGCGTGTTGTACTTACTTGTTAATCTTAACACTCTCACCTTCCCGTGTTGTCTGAATTGACTCTCTTTGCTTCCAATAATGAGTTGTTAGTATGTAAGTCATGATTCAGTTTTTCTTTCAACTGCTGTGAATCTGCACATTCGTAAAAACTGGGCTGTAACTGGACGAGGTCTGCTGTGACGAATCCCGTGGTGGAACGAGATTTAAGTATGGAGTTGGCTAAATAATGCCTCATCTTTCAGTACAAAAAAAACTTGGAAATAATACTTCTACTTTTATTTAGAGATATAGCATAGTAATTGGGCCTTCTGGTCCAACAAGACTGCGCTGTCCAATTACAACCACGTGATCAGTTAACCTACTAACCCATACATCTCTGGGATGTCAGAGGAACACAGAGTGCCTGGAGGAAACCTGTGTCACAGGGAGAATGTATAAGCTCTTTACAGACCAATAATTGAACCCCAGTGGCAGCCGCTGTAATAGTGTTACACTAACCCCAACGCCATCGTGGTGCCCCTTTTGAGATGTTATTAGATACAGGATGCTAAAGGGGAATTGTGAATGCTAAATAATATTCTTATTTATTCATTTGTCTGGATCTGAATGTCACTGGCAAGGTCAGTATTGATTGCACTTTCCAATTTGCTCTTGAGAAAGTATTGGTGAGCTGCCTATGTGAACTACAGCAGCTCATCCAGTGAAGAGGCTCCTAAAGGTTACAAAAGCACAAGAGTTTCCAGGATTTTGACTTTGCAATACCAAAGAAACAGTGTTATGTTTCCATGTGAGAGAGGCATGTGATTGGAGGGGACCCTGTAGGCAATGGTGTTTCCACTCAGTCTTTGTTGATCTTGAAGATGGAGGTCATGGATAAGGGAGGCTCTGTTGAACTAGCCCATTAAAGGAGGGAATGAATGTTTAGTCTAATGGGACATTGCACTGGAAAGTGTGGAGCTTAATGAGAGTGGTGTTCATCTATTCAGTTGAAGAACATTCCATCACACTCACTGTCAGCAAGATCAAGGAATTGATTGTGACTTCAGGTGGGGAAAGTCAGGTGAACACACTCCAGTTTGCTCACACATCGATTTTTGAATCCTATTCACTAACTGTACTTTCACCCCTGGACCAATCTATTATGCTAGACCGTGTCAAAACCCTTACTTGAATCCATAAAAATCATGTCTATTGATCTGCCTTCCTTAATTTTAATTTTAATTTTTATTTAGAGATACATCAGAGTAACAGATCCTTCCTGTGCCACCCAATTACACCCATGTGATCAATTACCCTACTAATACATACATCTTTTGGACTGTGGGAGGAAACTGGAGCACCCAGAGGAAACCCCCATGGTCATAGGGAGAGTGAACAATCTCCTAACAGACGGCAGCAGAATTGAACCTGGGTCACTGGCTCTGTAATATCGCTATGCTAACTGCTACACTACTGTGCCACTCCTTTGGGACTTCCTCAAAAAACTCAGTCAGGCTTGTGAGACACAATCTCCCTGTTTAAAATCTTGCTGATTCCTAATCAATGCCTGTCTTTTCGAGTAAACATCAACACTGTCTCTTAGAATCTCTGTTATGTTTGTAACTTCAAAGTACTAAATTAATTCAAAGGGAGACGCAGGGAATCTGCATTACGGGTGTAACTTAGTCTTTACTTTTAGTGAGGTGCACACTTAACACGAATCACGTATCACGTGGCAGTGTGATGACATATGCAATTAACATATTTTTGCATATAACCTATAATTACTTAAATGAAGAGTTAATTATACATACACACATACATGCTCACATACACACCAGATTACCCAAATATTCTTGTGAAATTAAATACACAACTTCCCTATCACAGATGTAAGGCTCACCAGTCCGTAGATTCTAGGCTTATTGCAGTTGGCCTTTGTGAACAAGGGACAACATTACATATAACTCTGCCTTCTGCTACATCACGTATGGTTAACGAATATGCAAACTTTTCTGCCAGAGACCCAGATTCTCCTTTTTTTTCTCTCTTGTATCCTGGATTAGATTCTGTCAGGTCCTGGGACCTTTAGAGTTCCAATATTTCTAGCACTTCTTCCTTCCAAATACACATGTGCTCCAGAATATCAGAAGCATTGACCTTAACTCTCCGGTCTGCATGACCCCTACCTGGTGAATACTGGCAGGACGTGTTTGTTTATGATCTTACTCATATCCCTGTATCCACACATACCGTAGATTACCCCTCTGGTCCCTGAGGGGTCTATTCCTTCCGAGTAGAAAGGCTTTACAGTGTCAATCAGTCATTGGTTGATACAAAGTCTCTGACCCACTCGTGTTGCTACCTTATTTACACAGCTGATCTCATTGAGTTTCTGATCACCATCCATTAACCACTTCTGTCATATCAGGTGTGGTCACTCTCAACTCATCTTTGAAATTCAAATCAGAATAAGAATCAAGTTTATTTAATTACTGACCTATGTCATGAATGCTGTTGTTTGTGGCAGCAGTGCATAAGAAAATTACTGTTTGACTTCATTCCTTGGAATGTAGAAGATTGAGGGGAGATTTAATAGAGGTATACAATAAAAAATGCTGAATACAGATAGGGTAAATACAAGCAGGCTTTTTCCACTGAGGTTGGGTGAAGCTACAACCAGTGGTCACAGGTTAAGGGTGAAAGGTGAAATGTTTAAGGGGAATATGAGGGGAAACTTCTTCACTCAGAGGGATGGGAGTGTGGAATGAGTTGCCAGCACAAGTGGTGAACGCACGCTCAATTCCAATGTTTAAGTGAAGTTCAGACAGGTAATGTAGATGGATGGTGGGGTGGGGAGGGCTGTGGGCCCAGTGCAGGTCGATGGGAGTAGGCAGTTTAAATGGTTTGGCATGGACTAGATGGGCTAAAGGACCTGTTTCTGTGGTGGGCTTTTTTATGACTCTATGTCTAAAGTTAAAAGAGGAATTGCAAGGTATAAAATGTTCATCGGTTCATGGATTGTCCAGAAATCTGATGGCACAGAGTACAAAACTATTCCTAAAACATTTTCAAGATATTAGGACTTCTGTGGGTCAGATGTGACTACAGTTGCCAATGTAGGATCCGCAGACTTCATATTCTGGACTCTGAATGTGTACAGCGAAACATCCAGTGAAATGCATCGTTTGTGTTAACATCCAAGGTTGTGCTGGGAGTGGCAATTTTCATGATACATCCCAACGCCAACATGGCTCACCCACAATGCTCGACAGAACTATGCAGAAAAGAAGAAGATAGAACATAACAAGCAACAAAGCAACAACAGCAAACAAGACCTTTTCCTCTCTCTCGAAACCCAGGACAGACCGTCTTTAGCCTTCAGCTCCCAGCAGACTTATGGATTCACAGACACTGGAACTTTGACATCCCCCGTGGACTTGTCATAGATGCTCAGGTGAATTTGATGAGATTTCCTTCTATAAGATCCCTACCCATGAAAGAACAATCTATTACTGTATTGATTTCATTTTTACAGCCAGGTCCATACTTGAACATGTAGGATTAACACTTTCTGCTTCTTGTCATTTCTACAGGTTGGTCTTTATTGGAACACGTAGGTTTAACACTTTCTGCTTCTTGTCATTTCTACAGGTTGGTCTTTATTGGAACACATAGGTTTAACTCTTTCTGGTTCTTGGCATTTCTATGAGGGTGGAGATTCTTTAAAGTCTGCATTTGCTCTATTAGCAGTCGTCCAAGTGTTCAAGTATTTGTCTGTAGGACAAATTTCTTCTCCAGGTATCACATTGGTAAGAATAGTCTGATGTCCGGTCCTGAAGAAGGGTCTCTGTTATATTTTGTAACTCCAAAACATAAAATTAATTTAAATGAAAAGATGAAGTGACCTCTCTGACCTCTCTGATTAACAAGACATTTTCACCAACAGAGCTGCTACTCACTGGATGTTTTTTGGGGGGAGTATTTTGCACCATTATCTGTAAACTCTAGAGACTGTTGTGTATGGAAATCCCAGGAGATGAGCAGCTTCTGAGATCCTCAAACCACCCTGTCTGGCACCAACAATTATTCCACAGCCAAAGTCACTTAAATCGCATTTCTTCCCCATTCTGATGTTTGGTCTGAACAGCTACTGAATCCCTTGACATGTCTGCATGCTTTTATGCATTGAGTTGCTGCCACATGATTGGCTCATTAGATATTTGCACGAATGAGCAGGTGAACAGGTGCATCTAATAAAGTGCCCACAGAGTATATAAAGTTTTGCCCCTTTTAATGATACAGGCGTGACGAATGGTTGTGATTGGATCTCCCATGCCATACACTGATGTGGTGTTGATGTTGTTTCTGGAATGGAGCTTTTACTGCTGCCTTTTGACTACAAGCTGCTGTCATGTTTGTGCCTGCTGATAGATGAAATTCCCTGGCATTTTTCACTGCCATTTCCATAGAGGCTGAAATTTTTCAAGCCAGGTCAAATGTAAACCTCTGCATGCTTAACAATTTGAACTGGATTCATTTATCATTAAAGACACACACACACACACACACACACACACACACACACACACACACACACACACACACACACACACACACACACACACACACACACACACACACACACACACACACACACACACACACACACACACACACACACACACACACACACACACACACACCCTTTACAAATTCACTACCTAGATAACCTAGCTGCTTCTAACCAGTTAAAACAACAATGTGGTGGCTGTATTTCAGTCTTTGCTTTTTTGTGTCACATTTATAACACTCTGCTATTTCAAATACCTGGGAAATCCAACTCCTGCACTTCAGACCGTTGATGCCTTTGGTTAGCTGTGGGACGACCTGATTAATAAATATACAAGCAGTCTCCCAGCCAATCCCTGCCAACCAATTAGCCCTCCTAAACTATTTCAAAGTATTTTTCAATGCTTGCACCTTTACACCACAATCCTCTCTTTCAAAAGCACAAGAGATTCTATAGATGCTCTAAATCCAGGGCAATAAACTCAAAATGCTGGAGGTATTCAGCGGGTCAGACAGAGGGGTAAATAATCAAAGTTTTGGCGGCCACCCTGTATTAGGACTGGCCCATGTCAGCAAAGGATATTTGCATCCTTTCCACATACAGTGGCACAGACAGTAGAGGCTATTGCCCTGGTCAGCGTTCAATCCTGACCTATCTACGTGGCATTCATACTGGTGCATTCTTCCTGTGACCCTAGTTCTCCTTCAGTTGAATGGGGCTGTTGTAAATTCCCCCTGTTGTGTGGGAGTGAGATTAGAATCTTTGGGGGTGGGGAGAATAAAATGGGATTTGCAAGGATGGATTCTTGTTGGTTAGCATGTACTGGGTGGGCTGAAGGGCCTCTTTCTTGCTATATGACTCTGTAGCACTCACTTGTGCAATGGTATGTGCCAGGCAGCCTCAGCAGTGCGCCTGCACTTGAACCATTACTGCATCCTGTTTCCCAGCTGCACACAGGTTAGTCCCATCCTCTCTTTGCATCCCTAAGTGTGTAACTCCCCTGTAATCATCGTTTTCCTCAGCTTACAGACTAAGCCGACTTCCACGTTTAAAAAAAGATTTGCCACTTCATGCAGGAGCCTACTCCTTACGATCACAGCAACACTTTCATGTGGATTTAAAAACTGTAATCCCTGTAATCCCAGATTACAGTTTTAAATTTCTCTGATCAGTGTTGTTGATCAGTTATGCCAGGTGGAATTCCTCAGACCAGTGATGTTTTCTGTGCCGCAGCCATCATAGAACATAGAACATCACAGCACAGTACAGACCTTTGGCCCACAATGTTGTGCCAACCTTTTAACCTATTCCAAAATCAGTCTAACTCTTCCCACCTATATAACCCCGTAACGTTCTATCTAAGAGTCTCTTAAATGTCCCTAAAGTCCATATTGACCACCATGTAGAAATGACCTGCTTACATATTTGCATAGAAAATATGTAAACTAAAGTGAGTTTTGACTTGTGGAAAAAGCTCAACATCCATTTGGAATAAAAAGGAGGAATTTCTTTCATCAAGGGGTGGCGAATCTGTGGAATTCAGTCCTTGGGCATATTTAAAGTGGAAGTTGATAGGTTCTTGATTAGTCAGGGTTTCAAAGATTACTGAGAGAAGGCAGGAGAACAGGGCTGAGAGGGATAATAAATCAGCCATGATGGAATGGTGGAGTGGACTCGATGGGCTGATAGCCCATTTCTGCTCTAATGTCTTATAACTACAGGGCATGATAATGACGGTGAACACCAAGTTATGTGATGCACCATCAATAACTCTCGGAGACGGGAGGCGAACGATATGTTTTTATTAGCAGCAAAACGGAGCACAGCATCTCAGAGACTGAGGGGGGAGCAGTGCCTCCAATCGCCTTTATACAGGGGTCTGTGGGAGGAGCCACAGGAGCAATCAGCAGAGGGGCATGTCCAGACCAGTATACATAGTTTACCACAGTATGGTGGTTAGACTCTCTGCGGTTAAAGGTAGTCCAAGCCCGGTGCTAATGTGGTGCAAGTATTTCGTGCCCTTTCCCAGTCCATGCCTGAAATGTTGTCAGGGACTTTTTGCATACAGGCATGGGCTGTTTCATTTGTTAAGGATTTGTGCAAAGAACTAAAAAACATGCAGCCATCAGCAAAATTGCCCATTTCTGATCTTATAACAAGAGAAAGGTCATTGATGAAGCTGGTAGAGATGGCTGGGCCCAGAACACTGCCAACAAATTTCTGAACGGTTCATGAACCCATGAACACTACCTCACAATTCCTCTTCTGCAATATTTATTTATTGATTTTTATTGTAATTTATTATGCCTGCATTGTACTGCTGCCACAAAACACACAAATAAATCTGATTCCAATGCTGATCACTAATTACACTTACATTACTAATAATATTTTATTTTGAAGTAATTTGTGATAAGCTATTGCCACAATGAGGAGGTGAGCAAAGGTGAGGCGAATTTGAGGGATGTGCAGTGCTGTTGCACTACAGAATCGATGCGCTTGGGTTGGAGCCGTGCTGTTTAGAGTGAATAACTCAGAGGGGAGAAGTCGAAGCAGTGCAGTTCCGACGCCCGTCCAGCTAACCTGGGTGCAAGCGCCAAGCCGATTTGAAGAGGTCAAATATGGCTTCTTTGGTAGTGAAATCTAGGCCTGAAGTTAATTGCTGGGGGACATGTCCTAGGCCCCGAGTGATTTGCTGCAGCGGTATTGGGGCTCTAATGTGAGATACGATCTGGTGTTTGGAGAATTTAAACAGTGGCCCAGATAGCCTGGGGGAGGGCTCCTCTCTCCACAATGCTGAGGCTGTGAGACTGCCCCTATCTACTGTGCATCATGTCTGTGAACTCTGTGGCAACTTACCTTGCTAATATGATGAACTGAATAATGAGGCTTTGGGCCTACTTCGGGCTGTTCTGGAGATTTGGATCTAAGGACTGAATTTGGTTCAGAATGCTGTTGTTGCTCGCTTTGATTGTTTGCAGGATTTGTATTGTTTTTTCTCTTTCTCTGCACATTGGGGGGTTGGTCTATTTTTTTAATTGGGTTCTTTTAGGTTTCTTGCCTGTAGGCAGACAAATTTCAAGGCTGTATAATTTATACATTCTTTGATAATAAATGTTCTTTGAATCTTTGAATCTCTGAAATCTTTGATTCATGTAGTGATATCCCAGGGATGAGGTAATCTACTTCAAACTACAACCATCTCCTTTGTGCAAGCTGTTCCTCTACTCACTGCAGTGTTTCTCCTTTATTGCTCATTGATTTCAGTTTTATCAGGTCCATTGATGCAACCTTAATATTAGGAGCAGTCCATTTATGCAAAGCTACGACGTGGCAGTTTGGAAATCGAAGCATGCTCACCTCACCCTCGGAATGCAGCTTTTAGAAAGCACGTTTCTGCTATCACTGTGATGAGGGCTGGAGCAAAACCCAACAGGGCCCTGTTGAGCAAGTGCCACTGATGGCATTGTTGATGACACCAGAAGACCATAAGACATACTGTAGGAGCAGAATTAGGCCATTCAGCCCATCGGATCTACTCTGCCATTCCATCATGTCCGATTTATTATCCCTCTCAACCTCATTCTCTTGCCTTCCCCCAGTAATCTTAGATGCCCTTACTAATAAAGGAACTACCTGCCTTCGCTTTAACTATACCCAGTGACTTGGCCTCTACAGCTGTCTAAGGCAATGAATTCCACAGATTTGCCACCTTCTGGCTATCAGTTTTCTGATGGAAGTAGGCTTATTGAGTGATAATCAGCCAGATCTGATTTGTCTGGCTTCTTGTGAACAAGATGTAGCTGGACATCCAGATTAGATGTCAGTAACTGTTTTCAATGCTCTAGCTGGGTGCAGGCTGTTGTCACAGCCTATGCTGTGTCTATTTCTTGTGACAAGAATTACATAATTACAATTTTTTTAAGATGTAGGAGCAAATGAGCAACCAAGTGGAGGCAAAAAAAATCACTTAATTTATTCTGGTCATTGGTACATTTTAAAGCATTGCTAGTTACATAATAACTAGATACTTAGATAACCATCCATGTCCAACTATGGTTGACCTTTGTACCTCTTCATTACTCTGCCAGATGGAATTTTGGTTCCAGCTGGATGCAAATACAAACATCTCATTATGAACCGAAGCAAAATAAGTTTCCCTCGGTGAGGAACAGAATCAAGTCACCAGTCAGTGAGTTGCCACATACTGAGCACATCATCTCACTAATATGTTCTGCATGCACCACTGCACCAGCCTGCACTTTGGTAAATGTGCTTTAACATACTGTATCACATCAAGATGCAACCATTTTGTTCCTTTTGTTTGGTACTCCTGAGAACAATGCCAAGATAATGCAACACACACAGAATGCTGGAGGAACATATGCAAACTTGTCTGGAATTATAATTGACCATGACACCCACAGAACCTACAGGACTGGACACAGGAGGATCTGAAGATGCTCTCAGATATCACAGTGTACTCCTGAAACTATTACACCCATTAAAAAATCTTTGGGCTCACACACCACATCACCATTACAATCATTGCATATCACCTCACTGAATGCGTATACCAGCAAACTCAATTGTTGGAATTGGCGATGGTCTAGAAGGTTCATCAGAAATCAAGAATAAGTTGTAAATTTTGTGCTTCCATTCATTTTATTAGATGTTCAGAACAAAGAAATAATGGTGATGTACTGTAAGAACTGAATCGGAATCGGATTTATTAGTCGTGAAATCGTGAAATTTATTGTTTTGTGGAGGCTGTACAGTGCAGGTGTAACAAATTACTGTAAGTTAGAATAAAATAGATAGATAACTGGATAGATAGATGCAGCACTATGCAAAAGTCTTAGGCACCCTAGCTATATACGAGGTGTGATTGATAAGTTCGTGGCCTAAGGTAGAAGGAGTCAATTTTAGAAAACCTAGCACATTTATTTTTTAACATAGTCCCCTCCTACATTTACACACTTAGTCCAGTGGTTGTGGAGCATACAGATGTTGGACCTCCAGAAAGTGTCAACAGCAGGGGTGATTGATAAGTTCGAGGCTTAAGGCAGAAGGAGATGAGTTGTACAACTCTCAGTACATGCACTTGCAGGTTAACTCTTAGATTATGCAGAAAGTTTGAAGTTAATAACTCATCGGGGTGATTGATAAGCTTGTGGCCTAAGGTAGAAGTAGATGAGTTATTAACTTCAAACTTTCTGCATAATCACTCAAAGAGTTGACCTGTATGTGCATGTAACGAGAGCTGTATAACTCATCTCCTTCTACCTTAGGCCACAAACTTATCAATCGCCCCGGTATATATGTGCATAAGACTTTTGCACAGTTCTGTACCAGGGGCAATTTACAGAACCAGTTAATCTACAAACCCACAAGTTTAGGATGGGATGAAACCAACGTACCTGGTGACAGGGTGAACATGAAACTTCCACCCAGGTGGTACTGGAGATCAGGAACGAACCCGTGGAACTGGAGTCGTGAGATGACAGCCCTGCATGGTGTGTCACTGTGCTACTGTTAGATGAGACAAGAATGAAAGCAACCATGCCACCTCCCATAAAAAAATAAGGAACTTTGTAAGAAACTGCTGTGAATGGACCATAGTTACAATAAGTCATGTCCAGGAAGTTAATCTCTATCACCTATGACAACCTGGTCTTCAGATTTGGTGTATGAGAAATCACCAAGTGATTTGTAGGCCTCATTAATCACAGGTTTTCTTTCCTCCCTTTAATACTTTGCTAACTTCTCAGGAACTTGAATTATCCAGCTAAGACTATCCCTGAGAAGACCATAAGACACAGGAGCAGGATTATGACATTCAGTCCATCCAGTTAACTCATCCATTCCATCATGGCTGATTTATTATCCCTCTCAAGCCCATTCTCCTGCCTTCTCCTTGTAACTTTTAATGCCCTTACTAATCAAGAACCTATCAAATTCTGCTTTAAATATCCTCAATGACTTGTCTTCCACAGCCATCTGTGGTAATGAATTCCACAGATTCACTACCTTCTGCCTAAAGAAATTCTTCCTCATCTCTATTCCAAAGGGACATCCTTCAATGCTGAGGCTGTGCCCTCTGGTCCTCTATAAGAATCACCCTCTTCACATCCACTCTACCTGACCTTCAATATATAATGTTCATGAAATCAATCTCTGTCACATATGGCAGCCCGGTTTTCAGAACTGAAGAAGATGTGCTGCCAGACATTGTGTTGCATTAGGATCTAAATAGTTATTTTTCTTGTAGTTTAATTTTCTTTATGCTTGCTTATACATCTATGTAATTGCCTCTCTGACTGTGGATCTTCAGGAATTTGTAGTGCTGCTAATCCTTTACATCTGCAGTTTCTTTGCCTGAGAAAGTGAGACGTCATGGAAGCATAAATCAAGGCTCGTCTCACTGACTGTTCTTATCAGAGAAGATTCACTTATCTGTCCAGCTTGAACTAGCTTTCACTAAAGAAATACCATGAAGCAAGCTCCTTGTTTGAGTGAGTTGTTTACAATGATAGAAGTAGTTACCTCCTCCATACTGTCTGGTAGGGTGACACCAAGGCACAGGATCATAAGAAAGTCCACGAGGCAGGTTCCTTGTTTGAGTAAATTGTCTACAGTTAGAGATCATTACCTTCTCCATACCTTCTGTAATGGAGATACCAATGCACTGGATCATAAGGAACTCAGCCAGCTCCATCACTGGCATCACTGTTGAGGACATCTTCAGAAGACGGTACCTCAAGGAAGTGGCATTCATCATGAAGGTCCCTCACCATCTGGGACCTGCTGTCTTCTCATTACAACCATCAGGAGGAGGTACAGGAGCCAGCAGTCCCACAATTAATGTTTTATAAATAGTTTCTTCCCCTCTGCCGTCAGATTTCTGAAAGTATATGAACCCATGAAAACTTAGCTCAGTAGTCCTTTTGGGCATTATCTATCTATCTATTGATTCATCTATCTACAGTACTGTGCAAAGGTCTTAGGAACCCTAGCTATATATATCT